>NC_133531.1:124072861-124373028 GCF_048544455.1 Silene latifolia | reverse complement strand
GATGGACTACTAGAACTGAATAATGATCCAGAATGGAAAGCAGATGGTAGTTTCAAGAATGGTTTTAAGAATAAGCTGGAGGATATGTTGAATAAAAAATTTCCAGGATGTGGCTTAAAAGCAGTTCCTCACATTGAATCAAAAATTAAATGGTTCAAGGACAAATACAATGCGCTTACAGAGATGTTTCGCACTTCTGGTTTTTCCTGGGATGAGGAGAAATATATGATACAGTGTGAAAGACAATCATATGAAGATTTTTGCAAGGTAATGCACTTTCTCAACCTCTCTTGCTCCATTTCTTATGATTTTTTTTGGTTAACAAGTTAAATTGATCTCTACATTATTGTTGTAGCAAAACAAAAGTGCTCAAGGATTATGGAACGTTCCGTTTCCACACTTTGATAAATTGGCAATTATATATGGTCCTGATCGAGCTACTGGAACTAATTCCGAGACTTTCGTCCAAGCGGTGGATAACCAACAAAATGAGGCTGTTGATTTAAGTAGGGATGAAAGTGACGAAGACGACAATATTGATGATGAGGAGCCACTTTATATTCCTACTCAATCTAGTCCAAATGAGCCGTCTTCAAAGAAAGCAAAGATCGGGAAAATTTTAACGGATTATAAGAAACAAAAAACAAAGAAGAGAAAGATGCCAGAGGTTGTGGATTTGACTACGTCTTTCAAAGATATGTCTTCAAACCTTTCCGGATTTATGAATGGAATGAATGTTCATATGTCTACTATTGCAAATGCATTATCAACCACTCAGCGACATGAACAAGCCATCATGGTTCGTGAACAAGAGTTTGAAGACCAAAAGAAAAATTTAATAAATGAGCTACTTGGCGTACAAGGGTTGACTAGATTTGAAGCATTATTAGCTGCACAAAAATTGGCATCTAATCCCAGTGATCTCTCTCTTTTTTACCAGAGTCCCGATGAAGCATGAAAGAGAGAGTTTGTTATGAACCTCATTCATCCGCACTTATCTCGAAATGGGAACGTTTAATTTGTTTTGTTTGATGTTTAGACTTACCCGTATTTTTCATGAAACATTTTTCATGCGTTTTTTTGTTTAACAACATTTTTATTTGGACGCTTAATATTGATATGAATAATTTGGATTGTTCTTGGCTATAATTTTTCGTTAGTAAGTTGTAGTTAATGGAAAAAAAATGTACAACTCTTTTTATAATTTAATAAACTTACATATTATGAATAGAGAAAAAAATGGATATTGAATCCATTCCAAATGTGAACCAAACACCATGAATGGCATTTACAATCCATTACAAAATTGAACCAAACAAGTGTTAAAAGGTATGGGGTTCTAACTCCATTCCACCCTGGATTCTCATCCCAATCCATTCCATTCCCACACTTTGAACCAAACAGCCCCTAAGAGAGTTCATAGACTCAATATAACTTTATAAGTGATCATACACAAGCCTTAAGCATGTGGACATATAATGAATCCCGTCATTATAATTGTCTATTAGATCACTTTAAGTGAACAATCATATGTTTCTAAGAGCAAGCATTTAAATACGGATTTTAGAACAAAAGGATAAAATGATAAAACGGGTGACTTGGGTTGCAAACCAAGTCACCATTATCCAAAATACAATCAATTATCCAAAATACCTTTCCATGTCAAACACGGAAACTTAAGGTTCTAAAAATCCAAAACATAATTCAAAATAAGACAATAAAAAGCGAAGCTCCATGAAAGCTATTCCTAGCTCCTTGATGGTTTCTTAAGCTTGCTTTTCCTTTCCCTTGTCTTTGCTTGGTGGAGGCCCTATTTACAATAAAAAGGGAGATACATTATCACAACTTTGTATCACAATACCATAGTTGAATTAGAAACATAAAAGAAAGGATAGTCAATTACCTCTTTGGAGTGATCTTTCCAAATTAATATCACCAAGGTATTTGGAACAATTTCTTTTCCAATGTCCCATACCATTACAATAATGGCATTTATCAAGAGGACCCTTCTTGATTTTTGAAGTGCTAGCATCATTAGCCTTTGCTTTGGTGAAAGTGGGAGTTTGCTTCTTACCCTTCCTCGCATTCCTTTTGAACTTCCCCTTACTTTTAGTACTTATGTTAAGCACATCCTTTGGAGGATTCACATTTAACCCCATGTCCCTCTCGGCTTGCACAAGTAACTTGTGCAATTCTTCAAGAGACACATCCTTATCTTGCATGTTAAAATTCACCCGGAATTGAACATACGCTTTGACTTTGGACAAGGAGTGTAGAATCCTATCTACAATGAGTTCTTTGGGGATTTCAACCTTTTGAATTTTCAAGATCTCGACAAGCTCCATAAGTTTGAGCACATGAGGGCTAACCTTTTGGCCCTCTTTGAAGTCGAGATCAAAGAATGCCGCGGCCGCCTCATATTGAACGATCCGCGGAGTTTGTGAAAACATTGTCACAAGCTTGGAGTAAATCTTATTAGTATTGCCCATTTTAAAGGCTCTCCTTTGGAGATCCGCCTCCATTGCAAAAATCAAGACATTTTTCATTGCGGCGGACTCCTTTTGGTAAGCCTCATATGCTTCCCTAGTGGCGGCGGTCGACCTAGTAGTAGGTTCGGGTGGAGAGGCCTCGGTAAGGTAACGAAGCTTGTCGTCACCTTGGGCGGCTAATTTGAGTTGGGCATCCCAATCGGAGAAATTTGACCCATTCTTTTCAAGTTTACATCGATCCATGAAGGATCGGAGCCATGATGTATTAGCGAGAGGTGTGGCGTTAGGGGTTGGTGTTGCCATTTGTTATGAGAAAAGAAGTGGTCTACAAAACAAAATAGAAGGAGTAAAACAAATGTCGTTTTAACAATAATACTCGTAAAAATTATAATTTAAACAAGTTTTATGCATTTTCTAGTGACCTCTACCCAACTAGATAAATGATTCCAAGACCCAAATTCATATTAATTTAGGGCACGGTGTGCCGAAATACCCTTTATTAACATAACTCGGTGGATTAACCTTTTAATCGATTCTACTTTTAGAACTCTTGGTCGGTTATATTTACATTAATATTCATCTTTAGCCCGAAACACATCCGGAAATCGTCGTGAATACTTTCGTTGAGTACAACCCAAATTTCGAATAAATGTGTCCATAATCCAAACCCATATCAACTTAGGGCACGGTGTGCCGAAATACCCCTTATTAACATGAATTTGGTGGATAGACATTCATCACCCACTTCGATCCCCTACGTAACAAGGTTTGTACCCCGGTGTGGCCGAGTGCACTCCCTCACGAAATAGGTTTTCATGGTTTCTACTATTTGGTAAGGCTATGTCTCAATTGATTGTTTTAGCGAGAGGTCATGTCAATTTATTATCTATCACGTTTTAAGTGAACTAAAGCGGTGAACTACGATAATTTTAATTGACACGGTCGATAAACTCGATGAAGAAGATGATGCATGTTTTAGTTATGGCGATTTAGCGATGCATGCGACATATAAATAAAATGCAAACATAAAAAAAATAAATCCTAGTATGGCCTTTCCTAAAATAGAAAAACTATTTAACTATTACATATTCAGAAACCAACTCCATTGGTCCCTTGAACTTCGGTTGTGGCACGCATCTCGAGGTAACACCGTCTTTATGTATCGCCATCTTGAAGAAATCCGTCTTTGGGAACTCCGAAATAAATAAAATTACATAGCAAATTACATAATTTCCTATTATACATTTGTAACTAAAATAAAATAAATCTATTAAATTACAAAACGGTGATACGAGATCACAATAAAATTACAACCGAATCGATATTCCCATACATTTCGGGAAATACCAATTAAAATCTAAGGCCATACTAAGTAAAATTACATAATTCAAAAAATACATAAATTAAATTATGACAATCATAAAGAAAATGCAGCATTATAATATGTATGAACATGCTCAATTTTATGCTAAATCGTCTTTAATTAGCCAATATCGTATATTACTCGGTTTTTACGGATTTGCGTGATTTCAACATTTTACAATCACAAAAATTACATAAATTCATATTTATGCATAAGTTAATTACCCTAACCTCTTAGGACTCAAAATTTAGTCTTCACTAATTATTTGACCATAATTAACTCATATTTCTAAAATTTGTTCATTAATGGACCAAAAATTACAAAAATAAGTTATAAACTTCAAATAAATCACAAAATTTCAAATAAATTCAAAATTTGAAATTTAAACTCATGAACATTCTGGAAAAATACCATGACACTCATAATGTTCAAAAACTTAGGTTAAAATTTCGAAATTGTTCCGGAAAAACAATGTTGCGGTTTATCGGTTTTTAACAAAATAATCATAAAAACATGAGAAAAATTATATTCATTAACTTTTCAATTTTAGATCTGAAAAAGATAATAAAATGCAACATATGATGTTTTTCTTTAGTCATAGAGTATGTTTTATTAATTTTTCACTATTAAAGTCACCATTCATGCTATTTTTCTTCAAAAATCCATAAATCATGCAAAAAGACTTCACTATAGCCTATTATTTTACACACATCTTATAAAATTGCATGTGACAACATACTAAATTTCTATGACCAGATTCGAAATTTATCTCATATTAACCTATTTTTCACCTAAATCCGAATTTAATAATGAAAAATCCATTTTTCGAGCATAAGAAGTCCAAAAATTATGAAAATTTACAGGTTATCTCAAAATAATATATGTGACAACATATCCAAAAATCACTGGAAAATTCGAAGTATAGCTAATTTTAGACCGAAAATGACATTTTTACTCATAAAATCATATTTAAATGCCATTATTGTATAATATGAACAATAAAAATCCGTAAATTAACCAAAATATCCTAAAACATTTTAGGACCAGAAATTTAACATGCATAAATTAATTTCGTGATATCTCATAATAACACAAATTTTTCAAGTTTTATATGTTATTCTTATAACTCGGAAAAACTTTTAACCGATTTGCATGCAAACAACCATGGCTCTTGATACCGATTGAAAGAAAAGTAGATCTATATACTTAAAATATTCATATATATTGTAATTTAATTTTTCATAAAATTAACTAATGATCTTATGCATGCAAACTTTTAAACAAAATAAAGAAGAAACTTTGTTCTTACATTGGAAATTTGGTTAATATGGGCACAAGAGAGATCACCTTTCTCTCTTGTTCTTGAGCTTTCCCTTTTAGATGAACAAAGACCCAAGTGTAGGATCTCTCCCAAGGATTTATACCCAAAGCTCACTCTTAATTAAAATTGATATTATGAGTACTAGATAATATTAATTTTGTAGAAAATTGACCCAAAATAACTTGGTTTTTGTCTCTAAAAACCGGTTTAGAGAGAAGAGAAGAGGAAAGTATTTTTTCTTTCTAAAATTCTTATTTTAGATGAGTTAGAATGAATGAATAATACACACTCATGCATGTAGTGTATATCAAAAATATAAGACAAAAACCCTTTGCCTTTTTTTGTGGTAAAACCGGGTAGGAGGTGTGGAGGGGAGCCAATGCATGCCTTTGTTTATCTTCACAATGCAAACTAGGGTTGCATGGCTAGGCTATTAGTGAATGATTATGTTTTCCACTAATTTAAACAACACAATATTAGCCTAATTCTTCCCCTTAATTTCGGTACATACATAAAATGGAATCCATTTTATTTTTGTCAATTTGTCTTATGTCACATGTCATATGTTACATAAATTTGTTATGTATTTTTAACATATTAAAAATCAACGTATTAATAAAAATACGTCATATACAAAAATCGACTTAGTAATTCATAATTACTTGTACCAAAATATTTTACCAATTTACAAATCACAATAAATTGTATTTACAATAATTCATTCAATTTCAATTGTTTCTTTAAACAATAATTTCATCTGAGTAATGATACAATTCAATTACTCAGACCGTATCTCATTTAATCAAATTTCAATGAGATACGTAAATTTTACTTCCAAAATCGTCCGTCAATTTTTCAAGTAATTTAATTAACTCGTAACGTTATACGATTAATTAAATGATCAATTAAGAGTGTTGCTCTATAGGTATGACACAAAAATCAATCGATCACCACCGTCCGCACGACGATAATGTCAAACTCTAGTCAGCCAATCATTACCGATATATGTTGACCAGTTGACAGTAAAAATTACTTCCCAATTGTATTCTTTATAATGAGATTTAAACATGTGATCATCATGATCAACAGTCGTGATCGCATTATTGTCGGAGGACACATATTCCAACATGCTTGTACCATGGGGATGGGTTGCTTGAGTCGGGTAGCGGTCTTGACGCCGGATTGCTATGCTTAGGTATGTTATCGTCATCATCATCGTCATCGTTGTTGTTGTTTCAGTTAGAGTTGTAGTAATAGTGATAGGTGATTGTACTGTTTATATAGGTGTGTTGTGTGGTTGATTGGTATCATGTGATCGGACGTGGAATCGCTACGGTTGCCTAAAGGTAGGTTTGCCTACCCAGTACCGTTGGTTGTCTAGTGTGGCTTTTGATATGGTTCGGTTGAGGTAGTGTCAGTGTGATTGATTGATTGTGGTAATTGGTTGGTGTTTCGTTGTTTCGTTTAACGTTATTGTGGTGCAGCTGATTGTGATTATCGTATAACTGTCTGTGATCTTCGGGGTGCGTCCCTGACTGAGTGGGGTCACTTACGGGAGTGGCTTCACGCCCATGATTCGCCTTCTGTGGAACCCGCCACAGAAGGGATGTGCACATTAATGGACATGGGTTATCGCTCGATATGATGAGTGAGGCTTAGGTGGGAACGGCCGCGGTCCCCCACTGGCAGGGCTGGTCCAGTGGACAGTCGGTGGTGGTGATTGATTGGAGGAGATGTGACTTGTGTGTGTTTTTTTGTATCTGTATCGTGTCTGCAGTTGTTGGTGTATTTTCCTCAATTACTGACCTTGAGTGGTTTTGTCTTGTTGTTTGTTTTTGTTGTGTCTGCCGTGATCCCTTATGGTGAGCAGTCAGTCTTAGCAGGTTATGTCTTGGATGATAGCTGGGTGCTTGGCGGGATGAGTCTTTCACGAGTCACGGCAGAAGTAGTTCACATAGGTGATAGTAGTTTGAGTTGTACCTTTTGTATACCCTTAGTTTTGTTAATCACTTGTAATAAACCTTAGTTTTTCTTTTATCCACATTTGATTATTATTGTCCTCGGACAACCGAGATGGTAACGCCCTTATATGTTAGGGAAGGTCTTGTTAAGGCTCCTTGGTATATAGGGGTGTTACAAAGTGGTATCAGAGCGACGATTTTGGAACCTGTAAAAAATGAGTCTAATGAACGTAGTGAGTCTAATAAAATGAACATGGTGTATGTGTATTGGGAGCCCCAGCTGATGCTAGATTTTGGATGAGTAGGCGCCCTCATTTCAAAATCATGGCCCAATTATGCTTAAGGCAGTCTGTAGATACCCAGTATCTGCTGAGACTCCAACAAACACCCGATGATTATCGGACTACAACATGTTTTGGAATCGCGGCGTTTGATCGACAGTTTGTGTACAACTTTACGTCGGAAAACTTAAAACGATTTCGAAAATAAAACATTTCAAAACATTTCAAAAGTGTTTAATGCACGACGACGGGGTCGCAATGACACTAACTAAAGTCAAAACCAACACCGGACCAAAAACCGACTCAAAAATTCAAATCCCGACTCCAACAACGAGTCAAACCGAGTCAAGCACCAAAAACAAAACTTTCCAAACCTTCTACCTTAAGTTTTCCCGGATTCATATTGGTCAAGTACCAAACATGTGACTACAAAACCTAGGATAGAACAAATCATGATTGCGTTTGTTGTGAAAGTGACAACACAACTCGAAGAACCGCGACGTGGCTCGCGCCTCTTTGAGCAGCCCAAGTGGCCACGTCGCTCAAAACTCACACAACCACTCATTCTCCTATAAATACCCCTCAAATGCCACCCATGTGAGACTTACGCGAGTGTCCGCCCCCTCTTTTCTCCCTTAAAATTCTCGACCCGACTTCTTAAGTCACAACCCGACGCGTATTTACGACCTACCGATCGTAAATACAAGCCTTACACATTGTTTGGTACCGTCATCGTGCATTAAATCACTTGACCGACCACTTCGACCACTACACCATCGCTAAGCTTAAAACACTCTTTTTACTTACCAAAACGGTTTTAAACCGAGTTTTTTCCGATCAAACGAGTTATTACACTTACGTCGGTCACTCGCCATAACCAAACATGTAAGTATGAGGGTGTAAAAATCCTCTTTTATTATGTTTTCATTCGTTTCATGACTATAACATGCTAAAACATGCATAACATGAACCAAAACATGGAATAAACGAGCCAAAACTGATTTTTTGGTCTGAGGCAGAAGCCCCTTAGGTCGCCAACTAGCCCGCGCCTAAATGGGGTATTCAGACCAGAGATCAACCGTGTTTGTTCTCGTCATTTCCCTTAATCCATTTTTCATATTTGTAATCGGTTTTCACCATTTCAAGTATTTCCGAACCATTTTTATTTTATTTCACATGTTTTAACCATAAAATATTTTTCACCCTTGGTTCCTCATACCATGACGGTAAAATCCGTGTTTCGTTGATAATATTTAGTTAATGACATTTAGAAGATATTTTAAAGCCTTTCATTTCATTTCTTTACGTTTTCAAACAAACATATTAGTCACCAACACAAAGTCATCCTTAGTTCTACATACCATGCCGGATTTTAACCCGGGTACGATGATGAGTATCGACTAATAACATTCAAATGGACTTAAAACAATTAGTCCATAATCATTTTCAAAACTATTCATGTCAAGTTTGTCAAACCGAACCCAACATCGAATATTATCAAAATAATGATGATTATTCGAGTCGAGTTCTTCAAATCAACAAATGCAGTCTAGACGATCCCTTCAAATCAAACCGGGTCCAAATACCCATTTTTCAACACGTTTTATAACGTCTTCTAAAAGGTCAGAACACGGCACATAAACCGTGGGCTAACCTGCGCCTAAACAGGCTCCCCATTTCTCATTTTCAAAACCAGAGGGAGGCTCCTTGTATCGCCGGCTGGCTCGCGCCTCATATGGCCGTCTGATACAGGGCCTGTTCCCTTCCAGCTTTAGTCTAGGACGATCCCGACTCCGGTTAGCCCGGATATAGGACGGATCAGATGACTATTTGATTATCCAAAACCACATTTGCAAAATGCCTTACTAAGACAAATGGATCATGTTATGCACCCTAAACCTAATACGGTAAATGGATGTTTAATTTCCGTCTTGCATGCAAATCAACCATTAATCCAACTCGACATTTTATACTTGATACCAGGATTAAATCAACCGACTTAGAAAGCTCTCACATGTTAGGTTTAAATTATTGGATGCGCATTCATGCATTTAAACCGTTTTATCAACTTCTGCATTCAACCAACCAAGATTGATCAGTAGAGGCCGCTAACGCGGCCGGGATTGGGTGTCTGATTAAAGGGCTTCCCAATACGTACCTTCACCTCTTACTCAGAAACTTTGGATAGTGGACGACCTTATCCAGGGCGTACGAGAGTCATTCTAGAGATAGGATGCTAAAGAGGGACGATTTCCTTATCTTTAGTACCTATGTCAAACGCTGCTTTGTGCTTCGATTTGACCGAGGTATAAAGTGGAATTCGAACGGGTTCCAGGCATCCCACAAATGCTTGGTGGCGACTCCGAACATCTCTAATCATTTCGAGACCCTAACCGAGACGAAACCGACCGATCTAAAACGATCCGGTCGAAAGCATCTTTACGCCGCCGAGCGTGGCTTTCAAAAAGACCGCTGAAGGTCCACAGATGAAAGTGGGCTTGCAGGTGGCCCGTGACCGCGGACCGGTAGGTGGCCCAAATCCACAGACCGAGACGTGGCCCATGTCCACACAATCACCGGGTATGGGAATGTCAAGTCGGAAATTATGTGCCTAGTGTGTATAATGGTTATGTTAGGAATGTCTTGATGAGGTCTCTATGAATACCAGTTTGGGTAATTGCGATGAGAAAGTGTGAAAATCTGTGGTTGAGTAGAAATGTGTATGAACGTAGTGGAAGTGGTGGAATGGCTATAATACGTGACAGTGTGGTGTGGCATGGTGATGGTAATGCTTTCTAAATTGTTCTGTGTGCATTAGTATAAAAGAATTGTGAATCTTGTATGTGGTGATAGAGGTAAGTAGTAAGTTTTGAATCAGTTGTAGCGTTTGTTGAGGTAATATTTGGTAAGTGTAATGGATGAATTGTTGAATGCTTCGGTGATATGGCATAATTAAGTTGAGTGGTCTAATTGATAATTTGTTGTGACATAGTTAGATTATTAGTAAGCTTGGATGATAAAGGATGGTTAAATGTTAGATGAATGCTTAGAGTGATAAGATTAGAAGTTGTATTGTCAAAGTTACAAATGCATGATTAGAGGTAAAGAAATGTGTTGAATGTATGCATGAGAAAGCTAATATTGTAGTCAGTTGGTAGCGTAATGTTTGTCATAGAATGAAGTAAAATGTGTTGAACGAAGTGATATATTTTTTAGATCGATACATTGTATTAGTATAGTGGTAATATGTCGTGGATGAATATAATAATCGGTGACGATTCCCGAATTCATTTTTGGAATTGACACACATTGCTGTTTTGCAGGAACCGTTACTTGAATTCGTAACTTTTAACCTCGTTCTTATCCTTGCCCGACTGAGTAAGAGTATCCACTCTATCGAGTAGACCCCACTCGATCTAGTTAGGAAGCTATGACATCGAGAAAGTTGGATTTGCCAGCGGAAACTCGATCGAGTAGCTCCAACTCCATCGAGTAGAGGTCACTCGATCGAGTAACCTACTTACTCGATCGAGTAAGTGAACAGTACCCGAGTGGATTACGGGATTCTTATACCCTATTCCATCTTCTTTCTTTCTTATTCTTTCATTCAACAAAAACCCTAAATCTCTATATCTCTCTCTAGTGCTCTCAACCTTGCAATTTTGTGTTTGAATCTTGTGTTTTCCCTTGCTTAATTCGTTCCTTTGCTTGCCAATCAATCAAGGTATGAATGTTTATCCTATTTTTGGTGTTTTTGACTAATTAGAAGCATGTAGGATGTTGGTAATTGCTGAAAAAAATCGATTTATATGTGCCGAATTTTGCTTGTAATTGTTGTAATATGATCTAGTTGCTTCAATTTGTTGATTATTGATGTTAGTGTTCCGGGTGTAATTCCAGAGCAGATATTCGTTGCCACCCGTTGCTTGTAGAATGATGTCCTTGTTTGAATTCTTCTTGTCTTTATCGTTCCTCTCGGCCTCTCCTGCAACAATGAACGAACTGAGGGCTTGGCTTTGTGCCAAGCGTACTCACTCCGACGCTCAAGTCAGTAACTTAGGGGATAAGTTGTTCCTTGGCTAAATGTATATTGTAGAGAGATAAGGAAGATTATACCAGATGAATAGTGTTTTTTAGGTTAAGATGTGGATCCTTTCCTCAATGAAGGTTGAGGAGTATTTATAGACTTTCACCTTTTGTCACGTAGTGGCCAAGTGGCCAAGTGGCTAGCAGGTGGAAAGACTGATCTACCCCTCGGCCGAGGGACCTATGGCAGGCCGGCGGGCCCCGTTGACTCACCGCCGAGGGTCTTGGATGTGAGTACGCGGGTATGTGCCCCTACCGGCAAGTTGCCATGCCGAGACCCAGCCGACAGTCGATGGGGTCGCATCGGCTAGGTGCCTAAGCCGTTGACTTCTTTGTGGATATCTTTGACCTTGCTCAATATGTTGACTTGGTCACGGTCGAAATATGCCCCATCAATTTGCCCCCAGCGTAGTCTATGCCGTGGTATGGGCTCCGATGTACGTTTGAGCGTATATTCTGCGCAAGTAATTTGTAAAAAATTTTCGCATCGGCTTCTTCAAGCGGCGGCTTCTTTTACCTCGGCCTGGTCTTTTCTTAGGCCGTACCATATCCCCCTCCGCATGGATGCGTAAAGGGCATCCGATGTGGAAAAGAAAGTGACGCCGGCGAGACCAGGGTTGAGAGAGCCGTTGTTTTTGATTGCCCCGCCGCGCTACTTAGCTTGGTTGATCATGTGGCCGGCGGAGAACAGATACTTGGGAATTTGTTGAGGAAGGTGAATAGGCGGAGAGATACGAATGGGCGTGTTGAAGACGCTTGGTCACTGTTGCATTGATTGACGTTCGACTGTTGCAACGATTGACATCCCGTGGTTGCATGTCCGACACGTGTTCCGCACGCCGATTGGTTGACGCTTCATTGGTCATTCTCTGATTGGTCCTTCTTCATGGGCTTTTCCCTATAAATAGGGCAGTTATTCCGTGAAATTGGCCACCAATTTCATTCTCCAAAATTTTCTTCTCTCTAAACTTTCAAAGGCTTCTTTGTCTTCTATTTCTCAGAGTTGTTACTCCGGCGAGTGTTTTTCTTCAAGGTAAACAAACAAATTTCTTCACTTTTTATTTTGTTAAATAATTATTGCTATTATGTCTTCTGCTGACGCCGGGACTAGCACTTCTGCGGCGTTAGACATCATCCTACGGCTGAATTGCGTGATCGTAGACCGTCTCCCAACGAGCTCATGGATAAGGAGCTGAAGTCACTGGATCCGGCGGCGGCCCAGGCAAGGGTTCTCGGGGGCGTGCCAAAGAGAACAAAGAAAGCAGCGTCCAGGTTGGCGGCGGCGTCGGGCGCTGCTACCTCTTCGACCCCGGTGGTTCAGGAGCCTGTGGAGGTCATCGAAATCGCTGATGGGGCGGTGACCGTTGCTAAGGTCCTTTCTCCTCCGAAGAAGAGAAAAGAGCCCCCGTCTGCTTCCATCGTTGCCGGGGAGAAGACTGACTCAGCCGGCCCTCGAACGAAGAGGGTCCAGACTGGTACGAATCTAACTTGTGGTTCGGATTTAGGTGTTCGTTGGACATCCCGGATGACCGGCTTTCTGATGTGTCAATGCATGGTGACATGGATGCTCTGTGTAAATTTTTTGTAGATCCTCCTTCGGCAGCTGCCGCTCTCACCGAACGGCAAATAGGGAAGCAGCCTGAGAAGGCTATTGAGAAGGTGGGTGACAGAAATGTCATCGTTGACTCCTCAGCCCAGCAAATTCCTGCCTCCGAGCTTGTGGCAGAGGGTGTGAAATTGTATAAGAGGCTGGCGAAGTGGACCCAACAAGCCGGCTCCTACATCACGGAGCAGGAGAAAACCATGGCCCAAGTCGCGCCACGATCGCAAAGCTTAAACTTGACCTCTCTCGCCGCAAGGGGGGAAGCCGGGAAGGCTAAGCTGGATCTCTTCGCTGCCAAGAAGCGCGTGGAAGAAACTGAGAAGTTGCTAGCGGCCGAGAGGGCCAAGGTTGAGGAAGCTGATGCCGCCACTGCCAAGATGATGGAGGAGCGGGACAGGTACAAGGATGGTTACGACGCCGTGGTTGCCAAGGGGGAAAAGTGGAAGGATCTGTTCAACAACCAAAGGAGGAGCGCTCGGGGACGCGCAGATCGCCCTTGCTCAAAAGGAGAAGGATATTGCAATGCTTCAAGATGATCTTCTCCCTAAAATGTGCGCCCAATTCCGGGACCAAGCCGAGGAGGCGACCAGGGAGGCAATAAGAAGGCTCGTCCCCGAGGGCTCTTTCCCGTGGGATAAATTTGACCGACTTTTGGGCCGAGATGGCGATCTTTGCGGAGGGCGGCGAGAAGGCGGAGGCGGCGAAGGCGGCTCAGATTGCTGAGGCCAAGGCGGCCTATGATGCAAAGGTGAAGGAGGGTGACAGCTAAAGGCACTTGAAAATGTCGAGCCCTCTTCGAGCCGGCCACCGAGATGCTGCTGCTGCTGATGGAGGGCAAAGAACAGGCATAGGGAGACGGGCGGTCGTCACCGGACTCACCCGGCGTCTCGGATAGCTTTAGGCGTTCGGGCCAATTATTGAGCCTTCTCTCCCTGCCATCTTTTGGCGCTTCAAATCCCAAGTCTGTAACCTTTTGTTTTTTTTTTTGCTTCCTAGCTTTTTGTAAAGCTTTGGTAGGTAGAGTTTAGGCTATCCTTATGGGGACGGCCGTCGTCCACTACTCTCCTTGCAATCATTTTCAATAAAGTTTTATCTTTTCGGTCCTCGGCTTGGCCGGGACTTTGATCACGAACCTTGACTTATTTTCTTGCGTTATTAATCGAGTGCCTTCGTTTTTACCGTCGGCATGGCCGAGTCAGTTAGAATGCATATCTCAACTGCGTAACGTCTTTATCATTTCTTTTAGCGTATCGGTCATTGTGTCCCCGTCGCTCTCGGCTAAGGCCGAGGTAATCGGGGTTATGGCTCGATAGCACTTCTTCTAGCGTATCGGTCATTGTGTCCCCGTCGCTCTCGGCTAAGGCCGAGGTAATCGGGGTTATGGCTCGATAGCAATTCTTCTAGCGTATCGGTCATTGTGTCCCCGTCGCTCTCGGCTAAGGCCGAGGTAATCGGGGTTATGGCTCGATAGCAGTTCTTCTAGCGTATCGGTCATTGTGTCCCCGTCGCTCTCGGCTAAGGCCGAGGTAATCGGGGTTATGGCTCGATAGCAATTCTTCTAGCGTATCGGTCATTGTGTCCCCGTCGCTCTCGGCTAAGGCCGAGGTAATCGGGGTTATGGCTCGATAGCAGTTCTTCTAGCGTATCGGTCATTGTGTCCCC
Organism: Silene latifolia; assembly: GCF_048544455.1. Lineage (NCBI taxonomy): Eukaryota > Viridiplantae > Streptophyta > Magnoliopsida > Caryophyllales > Caryophyllaceae > Silene > Silene latifolia. Next base: position 124,358,262 of record NC_133531.1, on the reverse strand, counting down.
GTCGCTCTCGGCTAAGGCCGAGGTAATCGGGGTTATGGCTCGATAGCAATTCTTCTCTTTGAGTGCCCGCCTGGTGGCAATTTTGTGGAGGGGACAAACACTCTGATGGAAAACTTGGGTGATTCATTTGCTTGTTATGATCGTGCGTTGGGGTGTCCACAAGGGGTTGGACACCTCCGCCGCTATACAAAGTATTTTCTTAAGTTATCGGTGTTCCAATGGCTCATCAAAGGCACACCTCCCATGTCTGTCAGCCGGTATGTGCCCGGCCTCATCTCTTCAACCACCTTGTAGGGACCCTCCCAGTTGGCCGTCAGTTTACCGTGAATATTTCCTTTGTTGGTGGTAGCCGACTTCCTTAGGACTAGGTCTCCCACTTTTAGGTCCCTTTTGTGGACTCTTCGGTTGTAGGCTCTTTTCATCCGGTTTTGATATACTGCCAAGTTGAGGCGTGCCGTATCTCGGCTTTCTTCGACCAGGTCTAAGGAAGCTCTCGGCCTTCCTCGTTTTCAATCAAGGTTAAAGGTAGCCGTTTCGAATGTCGGCACCGCCGCTTCAATTGGTAGGATCGCCGAACCGTAGACTAGGTGGAAGGGGGTGTACCCTGTTGCTTCTTTCTCCGTGGTCCGAAGGGACCATAGGACACCGGGTAGTTCATCGCCCACCTTCCTTAAGGTCTTCAACTGTCTTCTTCAAACCGTTGAGGATTGTTTTGTTGGTCCGCCCGCCGCCCGTTGCTCGGGTGGCGGACGGAGGAGTACGCAAACTTGATGCCAAGCTCTTCTAACCAGTTCATTATCAGGTCGCTCCAAAACTCTCGGCCGTGGTCAAATACCATAACTTGGGGTAATCCGAGCGAGTTATAACATTTTCCCAGTTACCTTTCGACGGCCGTGTGGTCTTCGCCGATCGCTCGACTTCAACCCATTTGGTGAAGTAATCAACGGCAACGATCAAGAACTTCCTTCCTCCGGAGGCCGTTGGGAACGGCCCTAGCATGTCCATTCCCCACTGTGCGAAAGGAAGGGGACTAAGCACCGGTTGTAGGTCTCTGGAGGGAGCGTGTATCACCGGGGCATGCATCGGCGATTCGTGCACTTCTTGGTCTTTGTTCTGGAATCTTGAAGCATGGTGGGCCGGAAGTAGCCGGCTCGGAGAGCTTTGTGGGCTAGCGTTCTTGCCCCCATGTGGTGTCCACATGCCTTCATGAATCTCTGTCGATGTCGATTCTGCGTCGGTGGGACCGACACACTTCAAGAGTGGTCTTATTACGGATCTTCGTACGCTCTCCTTCGAACACCAAGTACCTCGCGGCGATCCTTTTTATTTTGGCCGAGGGATTGCGGTCCTCCCAAGAATTCACCCGTGAGTTTGTATTTCATGATCGGAGTCATCCACGTTGTCTCGGTCTCTATGTTGCCCACCATGCCGACGGTCTCGGTGATGCTCTTCGCATTCCTCGATATCTACCAAAGCACGGTTCGGTGACATTCTTGATGGTTGAGCTGGCAAGTTTGGAGAGAGCGTCGGCCCGGTTGTTCTCGGATCTGGGAACGCATTGGATTTGGAAAGATTTCAACTTTGCTATGTCGGCCTTTACCCTCTCTAGGTACCTTACCATTCCGTCGTCCCGAGCCTCAAACTCCCCTCTGATTTGGTTAGTAACCAACGGTGAGTCCGTCTTCAACACAATGTGTTCCGCTCCGCACCCTAGCTAGCTCGACTCCGGTTATCACCGCCTCGTATTCGGATTCGTTGTTCGAGGCCGAGAAGGTGAATTTCAAGGCGTACTCAAACTCGTCCCCGTTTGGGCTGATGATAAGGATGCCGGCTCCTGAGCTATTCGTCGTGGAGGAGCCGTCGGTGTAAACCTCCCATATGCCTGGGTTTGGCTCTTCTTGATATGTGCATTCGGCCAGGAAATCTGCAAGTGCTTGCCCCTTTATCGAAGGCCTTGGTTTGTACTGAATGCCGAAACCAGAGAGTTCCACTGCCCATTTGATGAGCCTGCCGGATTGTTCGAATTTTTCCAAAGCTTTCTCCAATGGCTGATCGGTTAGGACCGTCACGGGGTGTGCGTCGAAGTAGGGTTTTAACTTCCTCGTGGCAACGACGACGACGAAAGGTGCTTTTTCAATTAGTGGGTAATTTCTCTCGGCAACAGAGTATGGCCGACAAAGTAGATTGGGTGTTGCTTTGTTTGTCTTCTTCCCGATGATCACGGCGACCGTGGCCGAGGTAATCGCTGCTATGTATAGGTATAGCGTCTCCCCAAAGATCGGCCGGACGAGTTGGGAGAGTCGAAGATGAGCTTTCGCCTGTTGCTTGAAAGTCGTGCTCTGTTCCTCCCCCACCAAGTCTTTATTCCCTTCAACACTTTGAAGAATGGGGTGCTCTTGTCGGTTGACCGAGAGATGAAACGGGCGAGAGCCGCCATTCTCCCTTGGTCAAGCATCATAACCTCTTTTCGATTCCTTGGTTCCGGCAGGTCTAGGATTGCTTGGATTTTGTCTGGATTTGCATCGATGCCTCTGGCACTGATAAGTACACCGAGGAATTTACCTGCCCGGACGCCGAAGTTGCATTTCATTGGGTTGAGCTTCATTTTGTATTTCCTTAGTGAACAAAATGTTTCGTGTAAATCGGCCAGGTGCTCGCTGTCAGACTTGCTTTTCACAATAGCATCGTCGACGTAAGCCTCAATGTTTCGCCCTTTTTGATTTTGGAACACTTTGTCCACCAGTCTTGTATACGTTGCACCGGCGTTTTTCAAACCAAACGGCATCATTTTGTACATGTATGTGCCGTTAGCGGTGATGAATGCGCATTTAGGCATGTCCTCCTCAGCCATAAATACCTGGTGATACCCCGAGAAGGCGTCTAGCTCTCGATGGTGTAGCTGCCGTGGCGTCGATTAAGCTATCTATTCGAGGCAAAGGATAACAATCTTTGGGGCATGCTTTATTAAGATTGGTAAAATCTACACACATTCTCCATGCTCCCGATGATTTCCTTACCATCACAACATTGGCTAGCCACTCAGGATAAGTGCAAGGCATAATAAAACCCGCCGTAAGTAGTTTATCTACCTCGGCCTTGATGGCCTCATCTTTCCCGACTGAGGAGTTCCTCATCCTTTGCTTGACGGGGCGAGCGGTGGGAAGTACGTTTAGCTTGTGAGTAATTACCTCCCGGCTCACGCCCGGCATCTCGGCCGCTGAGTAGGCGAAGACGTCCTTATTTTTCCTTAGCAGGTCCAGGAGTTCGGCCCTGAATTTTGGTTCCAGGTTGACACCGACGGTTACGGTGCGGCCTGGATCAATCTCCACCTCCTCTGTCTCTGCTCCTTCAACCATGCTGATGGTTCGGTCTTTCTCGGACCTGGGAGTGCGCTGTATCTGGAAGGATTTTAATTTTGAAGCGCCGGCTCTCACCCTCTCTAGATACCTTGTCGTCCTATGGTCCCGAGCCTTGTACTCTCCTTTGATCTGATTGGTCAATAAGAGCGAATCTGTTTTCACCACGACATGTTCCGCCCCGATGGTTCTGGCTAGCTTGACTCCGGTTATCACTGCCTCGTACTCGGATTCGTTGTTTGAGGCCAAGGAGGTAAGCTTCAAGGCGTGCTCAAACACGTCTCCGTTCGGGCTAAAAATAACGATGCTGGCTTTCGAGCTATCCGTCGTGGAAGGGCCGTTAGTGTGTATCTCCCATACGCCGTGGTCCTTTTCGTTCTTCGAGACGAGCTTATGTGCTTCCCCGGTCCGAGATGTATATCAATGTCGGGCCCGGATGGATATCACAAATACGATTTCGCTCAAAGTGACCCGACCTATGAGAACGTTGTAGGCGGACGTGCCGTCGATGACTACGAATTCGGACATAACATTCTTGGTCGCACCTCCCCGCCGAACCTCACCGGCAACTGATCGACCCGGGGGTACCAGACCGCCCCGAAAAAGCCGTACAACGGGTTGGTGCGGGGGCTCAAATCTTCAACCCTCGGACCGAGGCCGAGAAAGCATTCTCTCGTACATAGCGTTCGTGTAGGCGCCCGTGTCAATCGTGCACCTCTTCACCAAGTGGTTGGCTATGTCCGGGTGGACCGTAAGTGGGTTCTTTGTGAAGAGCGATGACTGCCTCGTAGTCCTCCTGCCCGATGGTCATATCGGGGATGTTGGGAGCGGGGGTGGCTGTGTTGGGCACAAAGTTGATGGCCTGATATGGTTCATCCAGGTGCCGTTTGTGCCCATGAGCGGACCCATCGTCCCCGTTGCCCCTGATGACAACATGGATTACTCCTATCCGTTCAAAGACGGACTTGCTATTTGACCCGCCGGATTCGGTTTTTGGCCTCCGGCAACATATTTGCCGAGGCTCCCCTTCCGGATCAGTTCTTCGATGGCATTCTTCAGATGTCGGCAGTCGTTGGTTAGGTGTCCGGTGTGGCCGTGGTACTCACAGTACTGGCTCGTGTCACCGTCACTCCTCGGCCTAGGGGGTCTTTCCCACTTCTGGCCCTCGTTCTTGTTCAACGCGAAGACCTCGGCGGCCGATACGACTAGGGGGGTGTGATCATCGTACCGTTTTTTGTAGTACGTTCCCGAGCTCCCCCCGGTATCCGCCGAGTTCTGTTTCTTGGCAGACTTGTCCGACCGTGACCTATTATTCTCACGGCGTCTTTCATCGGACCGTGACCCGTTGTTGTCACGACGTCTTTCATCCGGGTTGTCCTCCTGGCGGCTCTTCTTTTACGAGTGCTCGGCCTCGCTGGGCCTACCCGTCTTGTGATAGTCTTCTACCTTGATGGCCTGGTCGGCCATCCTCCCCGGCGGCATCCAAGCTCGAGCCTCCACACTTGATGAGCTCATTTTTTAAGTCTCCCCTTGGGAGGCCCTTCATCAGCGCGAAGGCCGCCAGTTCGGGATTAATTTCTCGAATCTGCTGGACCTTTCCATCGAACCTCTTCACATAGCTTCGTAGAGACTCGCCCCCCTCCTGTTTGATAGTTAGGAGGTCCGATGTCTCCACGGCCCTTCTCTTGTTGCAAGAGAGTCTTTGGGTTAGAAAGGCGTCTCTTAGGTCGGCGTAATAGTATACCGAGCCGTCGGGAAGCCCTTTGTACCAACTTTGAGCCATCCCATGCGAGTTGTTGGGAAAACTCGCACTGCACCTCATCGGGCTGCTCCCATACCTACATGTAAGACTCGAAAGCCTCGGGCGTGGTCGGTGGATCACTATATCCTTTGTATGATAGGGGTGGCAACTTGAGCTTAGTTGGCACCCGGACTTCTAGGACGTAGGCGTTGAGGGGTTGTCGACCACGTGTCGAACGACACGCGGCGATCGGCTCCTCGCATTCCTAATCCGGCTCCTCTCCTCGTAGCGGGAAGGACTCCTTCTTCGACTCGGACTTCTTCTCCAACTCTGCCGAGTCGGACTCCTCGCTCCTTTGGGGTAAGCCTCGTTCGTCTTTTGGACGCCGTCCTCCCATGAGCGCGGGAAGGACTTAGGTCTACCACGCCCACTTTGGGCTCCCCGCGACTTGGTGGGCCGCTTCTCCTAGTGCTCCGTTCAAATTTCTCGGAGTCACATTTTGGGCCCCGGTCTCCTGGACGGTTTCCGCCGCTCTTGTCGGCGTGACGGTGTGAGCGGGCGTATTACTAATTAGGTCCGGACCATTTTCGCTTTGCTATGTCAACCACATGTCCCATGATGGTGACCTGGTTGGTCGCGCGGCGTGTCCGGTATTATTGGCATCCCGAACTCCGGTTGGACTACTCCGCCGGTGGAGGGCTGCACGACTCCCGAATTGTTGAAGGTATCATCTTGGTAGAATGCGGCCGTCGGTCCACGATCGTCTTGTTGTTTTGACATCTTCTTAGCTTTTTGGGTGGGTTTTTGTTGTTTTTTTTTTTTGTTTGGGAATGAATGTGACTAGCTTCTAGTAGCGTTTCCCCACAGACGGCGCCAATTGTTCCGGGTGTAATTCCAGAGCAGATATTCGTTGCCACCCGTTGCTTGTAGAATGATGTCCTTGTTTGAATTCTTCTTGTCTTTATCGTTCCTCTCGGCCTCTCCTGCAACAATGAACGAACTGAGGGCTTGGCTTTGTGCCAAGCGTACTCACTCCGACGCTCAAGTCAGTAACTTAGGGGATAAGTTGTTCCTTGGCTAAATGTATATTGTAGAGAGATAAGGAAGATTATACCAGATGAATAGTGTTTTTTAGGTTAAGATGTGGATCCTTTCCTCAATGAAGGTTGAGGAGTATTTATAGACTTTCACCTTTTGTCACGTAGTGGCCAAGTGGCTAGCAGGTGGAAAGACTGATCTACCCCTCGGCCGAGGGACCTATGGCAGGCCGGCGGGCCCTGTTGACTCACCGCCGAGGGGTCTTGGATGTGAGTACGCGGGTATGTGCCCCGGCTGGCAAGTTGCCATGCCGAGACCCAGACTGACAGGCCGATGGGCTGCATCGGCTAGGCTGCCTAAGCCGTTGACTTGCTGTGGATATCTTTGACCTTGCTCAATATGTTGACTTGGTCAGCGGTGCAGAATATGCCCCATCAGTTAGCTATGCAAAAAAAGAAATCGAATAAAAAAGGGGGTTTATATGACTCGAAATTTCTAGGGTTTGAGATTTTGAATTGAATTTTGGTTGTCTTTTGTATGTAAAAGGGGGAAAATTGGGGAATGTATGTTATATATATATATATCATGTTTAGGGTTGATTTTGATGGTTTTCACTCAAAATTTTGCCTTAAAACTCCGTCTTAAAAGTGCCCCAAACTGAAATTCGTCTTACCTTATTGTGAAATTTGTCTACCTATCAAGTTATTTTGAAGGTTTAATTTCAGAATCGGTAGTTGTGATGCTAATTGATGCCATACTTGTCATAATTTTTACAGCTGTGAGACCGTCTGATGGTAAATTTGAGAGTTTATACTTATAATTTCTGGATTGTTTGGTGAAAGTGTGTATGTAGTAACTCTTTTCCATGATCATACATGAATGTTTTACCTGTTTTCAAATATATAGCACAATGGGTAGCCATCTCCTCAATAATTCCCCATCCCTTATCATCATATGGGCAGGTAATATATCACGAAGGTTTTAATAAATTGAGCCCTCTCTCGAAACGATTCATTCTTGATTCCTCAGTCGCCACCATGTGCAGCGCAAATCGGTACAATTTCATTGATTTGGTGGCATAAACCATAACAGATATCGAACCCTGGTTTCTAACTCATAAATTTTTCTTTCTTTTGTCGTGGAACTGATTGAGGATAAAATGTGAACCTCATAAGCTATTTAAATTGACTCCATTCAAATCCTACTTCATTTCGTTTGTCTTTTACTGTTTTCCACAAAATATCGGCTTGACCTATTAGGTAGTAAACCACAAATCTCAGTTTGCATCTTTCAAGCCAATTTATTGCGTCAGAAAATTTATCCATACTCCTTCCCAATCTTCAATTCTATTGGATCAAACCTACCATCATATGTTTTTGAAACATAACCTACTAATTTTCTTAAAATATTTCATACTCTCTTCTTCCTCACTTGGTTTATTGCCTCTTATAGCTTCAACTAGAATTATTGCAAAACCTCTCGTATCATTTATCATCGGTTGGGTTATGTCGAAAATTAAATATTCATCAATCGGGTTATGTCGGGACCATTGGGGTAGTTAGATACAACAAATATGAGAAACTTTAACCTCAAGAATATTAATTAATTATATCATACATTAACTAATGTTATTATACATACACACTACGATACATTACCTGTATGCATCTTATGACTAACTAATATAATCCGAGGTGATTACCTTTTTATTTGTCTACCTTCCTTATCTTACATCACACATAAGCCACTATTGTTTTCTATACAAATAAAAATATTGTTAGACACCTAATTATTTTATATTCGTTTATGTTATATGTATAACCACCCTCTTACTGGTCATCATCATCAGAGCTAGGCTATTCTAAGACAGAAATCTCACTCTCATTTTCCTCATCCCTATTATCTACCTGGTCCTCATTTTTTACCTCTTATTGTTGACTGATTTTCCATCGAACACATAAGCCACATTATCCATATCATGATTGAATAACTTCATTGTCATATCATCAAAATATGGATACCGGATACAATTAAGCATCCTTCCTATATAAAGATACTTCTCATGATTTGAGATTCCATTAACAACCAGACCAGAGTACCTTTGCTTGATCCCGACCCATGGTACAATATTTGGCAATGTCTTAACAAGACAATTAACTTCAAATGGGTAAGACAACGAATAGAGGAAACATTTGGTTGCAACTTAGCATGGTATTTTTCAATTGACGGATATCATCAAACTCGATTGTTTCAATCATAACTATCTCTCGAGGATCTTAAAAGGGTGCCGCTATGCTAAATATCACAAAATCGAAAATACTATGATTATTAGTGTATATCAATTAATAGCTAAAAAAAATAAAATATTAATATTAGTTACATAAAATTTATCAGCCATATCATACTGTTGTCTACCCCTCTCGATAGTTGTTATATGTCTACTATTTTTTTACATCTTTGATACAACTCTATAACAGCCCCGAAAAGACAAGGAGTAACAAAATAGCAGATTTTTATTTTATATTATTAAAAATACAACGAAAACCTATAAAATTATCATAAATTCTCATTATAAACGGGAGATATTCGTCTATTGTTATAGATTCACCAACTTTAAGCATAAACCAAATAACAAGTTGCATGGTGGGACCCAAAAATATCACCACTTTAAGCATATTTAACCTGTCTTTCACTTTAAACGAATATATCCGTCTATAATGAAACTATTTGTAAATTATAGTGAAAACTACAATAGTATTACTACCTTATCTCCCATACATGAAATACTAGGCTACATTACAAGAAGCTTGTTACTCGCCAAGCTATTATGAAGTACATAATACCCTCGAACTTTGCCATTTTGCGAAAAATTTACGGAAAATTTACGTGGTATCCTCGAATTTTGCCATTTTACACGTGGTACCTAACTTTTTAAGTTTGTGTACATAATACCCTCCATGTATAATTTTCATGCACAACATACCTTTTTTGTCGTTATAAAAAAACTCAATTGTACATAACTCCTAAACCGGAATTCATAGTAGGCCAATTTGACCAACTCCTCCTTATATACCCTCCTTATTTACACCATATGCCATTCTTTTTATGGCCCTCTTTTAATTAAGTTACAAGTGGATTATTCCTAATATTATTAGTATTATCCTTGCTTTTTCCAAACTTTCTTAAAATATATGTCCCTTAATGTAACCTTTGATATGGATGAGAGGGGTATAAACAACTAAATTAAACTCATTTGTAAAACGTGTCATCAAAGTTTGACGGCAATGATGATCAACATTCAACCACGGCCTTTCCTGCGTTGCTAAGTGTTAACCCTTAAAATTTACAATCCAGCAATGACAAAGGAAGAGATTTGATAAGTGTAATAACCTAACTTTAATGCAATGAGACTGACTTAGTCCTGCCAAATACACATCGTGACGCGTTTTACACCCCTTCACACCACACCAACAAATTACAAAATTACTTCACACAATCACACCCCTTTAGGCCTTTACCCTACCTTTCCCGTTACAATTGGTCTCCCTTGTGACGGGTTACCATTTGTGACGAATATTTTGTGAAATAAAATGGTAACAAAATGGGTTAGTGGAGAAAGGGGACCACATGAATAGTGTTGCAGAGAGAGAAAAAGTGGGTACATTTTGAGGTAAAATGGTATCCGTCTTCAGCTTGTGACGGATATGTCATGTCTTCAATGAGAATTTGTGTTCCCGTTAATCTCATCTTTTTGTAAAACGAATTTATACAAAAATATTATGAGCGATTTAATATAAAACTTAGTCATCAAAAAAATTCATTTTACAAACTTTTTGTACATAACCTCTTTAAGCTATAAATTTGTACGGAGTATTATCCTCTACCTAAATTAGGTTTTTCTTTATTTTCCCACTTCATTTTCTAATCAATGGTCGAGATTTAATCCTAAACTAATATGCTCTCTTTACATTGTCCTTAAATTCAGTGGGCAAAACTAGAGGCCCGTTTCCACCGCTTGTGGTCACCCGAGGTATTAGACGCCTATGAGTTAGTTAATTGGTTTCTCTCAATTTCCCCACTTCGTTATCTAATCAATGGTCGAATTTAATCCTAAACTAATATGTTCTCTCTACATTGTCTCACCTCTTTACCTAACTCATTCTAGCCGGGTAATTGAGCAATAAAACCCTTTAAGACTCTATTAAATTAAGACGACAATAATAACCGATTTAAATTAGATTAAAGGGAAGGAGGGTTTTGTAAAGTTAAAAACCTAATCGTTCCAAATAAGACCTGCTTCCGGTTCATTATTCACTTGACCCTAGCTTAACATCCAAGGGTAAATTCGTCATTTGACTTGCAACCATCACAGTACTAGTGAATATAACCTCAAATCCTCAGAAAACACACAGATTTCACATACAATACACCCCTCCCTTCTCCTACGCTACGTACCACAACACCAAAAAAACTGCGCTCCCAACTCCCCCAAGTCTACTCCGGTCAACAATCACCGTCACAAATACCGCACCACGGCGGCGTACCATCTTCCTCTACCGTATCAAATGGCAGCAGCGCCGATGAAATCACCCTTACATGACTTCCCCTTAACCTTTCTCAAATGGAACACCAAAAAAGACCGCCGATGTCCTCCATCACCTCCACCCTCATCTCCAACACCTCCGCCGCCGACGTACCCAGTCGGATCCCGATCATCCCGCAATCGCCGCCCCGCCACTCCAGCCGAACCAGAACGCAAACCCGAACCTGAACCTGAACCGGAACCGGAAGACGTGGAGAAGCACTGGAACTTGCGTCCCAGGAGACGACCTTCTTCATCCTTCGCCGCGGCCGCGGCCTCGACTATGGCGGCTGATGCGGCGGAGAATTCGCTACGGTCGACGAGGTTGAGTGTTGGAGAAGGTAGTAGCGGTGGTGGTAATGGTGAAAAGAGGAAGTTTTGGATAGCATTGTCTAAGGATGAAATCGAAGAGGATATTTACTCGATTACCGGTTGTAAACCGTCTCGTCGCCCCAGAAAACGTCCTAAGATTGTTCAAAAACACCTTGATGTTAGTGTTCTTCGTCGTCTTTTGTGTTTTTTTTTTTTTTTTAATTTGAGACACTGGGTTAATGTTATTGTTTATTTTTGTTGTTGTAGAATGTGTTTCCAGGGTTGTGGTTGGTTGGACTTACGCCGGATTCGTATCGAAATTTTGATCCTCCTCCATTGGTATGTATGTATTAATTGGTTGTGTTTTCAATGGATTAATTACAGTATTTTGTGGATTAATTGTTGTTGTTGATTGTTGAATTATTCTTTGTTTGGACTTTGCAGAAGTAGATATTAACATATGGGAATTTGCTGAATTTTTAACAATTTAGCAACCAAGGTAGTCTTTTGTTTTGTCATTTGCTTCCATGAGATTGTTTGATTGTTGTGAATGGATTTTGTGAAAGGTAAAATTTTGATCGTAAGGCGGTTTGATGATAGATAGGGTAGTAATTCTAGTAAATTTATTAGGAGACCGTCTGTCAATAAATGTAATCGTAGATGAACTGGTGTGTGTAGAAATTCTCAACCTCTTGTGGACGAACTATATCGCTGTAGTTTGTATGTTTGTCTGGAATTTTGTTATGTTTTGACTTTTGAGAGTTATTTGGGTTGAAATGGTTTTTGTTGTGCTATTTCTGACAGGTGGTACAAAGTAGGGTTGAGTTACTGAAGTAAAGGTTCGATCTTTTGGAAGCTTGTCTGTTCTTGTGAAGTTTGGAGGATCTTTATTTGGAGGTATAGTTCTTTCTAAAGAGGGTTTTTTTTGTGGGATATGTTCTTGATACAGAATGAAGATGTTGGTGAATATTGTAGGTTTTTGTTTTAGATATAGACAGGGTGGGGCAAATGCATTAGCTCAGAAAGTATAGTATGGTGTCGTGTTAGTCACGATAACGGATTTGGTAATTTATAAATGTAATCGTGGATCTTATATTACTATTATGGAAAAAGTTACATCATTGAAGCTATTTATTTATTGAAATATTTGTGATTGTCAATTTTCTGTTGTGAAGTTTGAGATGTTTTCCTCATTTGTTTAGGGACTGATTTATGATCTAGCTCTTTAGTTACCATACTCGGAATCACAGTGCCGCTTTTTGAAAGAACATTTTCATTCATCTCTGTTTTTTCAAGAATAATGCTTGAGCTTTAAAGCATATCGCATCTTGCATTCGGTTCCCTTTGTTAGAAACATTCGTAAGTTGGATTCATACGATGGCTCTAAACTGGATTACGTTGACTTGGCATTCATTTATTAGGAAATTCAAAAGAGGGGGTTTTGTTTCTTATATTATCATATTACTCGTATAATTTTTGCCTTGGTGGATATATTGTTCTGGAAGTTTGAGCATGCCTTACCTTTCAGAGCGTTAAATCCATGTTATTCGAACACATGCACATTTTTAACTATAGTTGCTGTTTTGGAAAAGAATAAAATCACTTTTAACGTAAACCTTTGTTTCTTTGATCCCCCGTTTTGACTTACAATGCACTTGCGAGGATAATCCTTTGCCATTGTCGAAGAGACATTTGCTGCCATCCACATTTGTCCTGTATTTTTTAACCATGGTTATGTTTCCTGAAGGTCTAGCACTTAGCACCTGCCTATACTTAATGACATTCGGACCCTGTTTTGTTTGTCAATACTCAAAAGGGATACGCAAATAGTTTGCAAATTGCTACTTAGCTCATTCGTATCGCTGGTTGAACTCGCTCAACTTTTTATTTTTGTTTCTGTTTTAAGTAACTCATTATTATTATTATTGTTGCTTGCTGATATAGCTCTGATCCACTTTAAGCTGCCTAGATGCCTTGGATTTGATCTTGCATTGTCTGATCTCAAGAAATCTATTTGATGTCATCTCGCCTACCAATTCTATTATTTTTATCTGTTTTGATGTGTTGTCATTGTTGTTTTTTGGTCTTCTGTTGCTGGTGATTTTATCACTGGAATCGGCCGTCGTTCCCACCCTTCCATGTCCATTGAACTTCTTTGTCTATTTGGAGTCTTTACGTGCAGAAGTTTGTGTTTCACTAGTTGTTAATATTGACGGACTAAACATTTTGTGGTAGCAGGTCTTCGTCTGAAGCTTTTTTTTTCTTTTTTGTGTATATTAGCCAACTTTTATAATAAAAATTCTTAAATTTCCGAAAATTTTATATGGCACCAGTGAAAACAATTTATGCATTCACCGTTGATAATGATTGCTATGCCCACCCCTAATTGCATTGGCTATGTTTTCTGGGATTCACGGCATGAGCACGTACTGTGATTCTGTCTAAACAAGTATTAAACATTTCATAACACGAAAGCTGTGCTTTCAATGACAACACTGCCGTAGTGTTCCATTATTGCATTGCGTATGTTCTTTTAGGATTCACGGCATGAGCATGTACGGCGGACAGACCACCAGCCATTCTTAGGACATGTTGCTAAGCAATGTGCCTTCCTATTAAGATAACAGGGTAAAAAAGACAGACAGTGGAACCATGAAAGGTAATGTATGTCATTGATGACGTTGGCAATAACGTGATAGGCTTCTTCCAGTTCCTGCAATAGCTGTGGTTCAGATGGCTTTCTAGTTTTTTCATATATATCTGTGAGGCGTCCTTGAGTGTTTTGTGTCCGTCGTTGCATACTTGCATTTAAGCTAACATTCACCTGAGTGTAGCATGATAAAATGAAAGCGTATTTAGTATGAAGTCTTCACTTCAGGTATGTCATATGTGGTCTCTTCCTGGCAAGAAATGTAGACTTCCAGTTCCTGCATCTTCTCCTTTGGTCTGATGTTGTAGAAGCATTTCTAACCATAACTGTAAACTTGCAATATCAAATTTCTGATATCAATTAGACTTGTTTCTCACCATCTGCGACTCGTTAGTTGATGGTAACTGGTAAGTTATACCAAGTTTATCTTCGTCATCGCCGAATATAAGGTTGGCTTTGCTTTCTTTCCTCGACAAGTTTCAAAACTAACATGATTTAGACATTGATGCCATTTTGGTGAGAGTCGAACACCGGTTTTGAATGATGCACGGACCGGACCGTTAATAATTTAAAACCAACGAATTTTTCTTTTTATATAAAATAAGAAGTATTAATGAGAAGCATTGATTTTTTTCCCCCTCTTAACAATGATGAAGTCTCATAATAAAAACGAGTCTCCAGAGTGTTCCGTTACCCTACAAACTAGGGGTGCTAGAAACCCCTAAATTACTAGCTATCCAAGTATCCAATTGAGCGAGTTAAAATAACAAATAGGTGTAATGTAAAAGAAAGACGACTATTGATCACCTCTGCTAAATAGATAAGCGGTAAAAAAAAGATTCCACATTAATATATTTTATCATCTATCATCGTCATAATTTATAAGTATAATAAGATAGTAAATTATTGAATATACGGAGTATATATGTTAGGTTGAGCAAGAGTTAGATAATAGTAGTTGACCCGTTTCTCCGAACACCTGTCTGGTTTATTTACTCGTTTTAACTTAATGTCATGTTGTTTATATATGCTTACATTTTACTTTATAGAAGTGTGTAAAAATTGAAATTAACCAAATTGAAAGACGAATTTTAACATCCGATAAATGATTTAACAAACGCAATTAAAAATAGATCGACTAATTCTCAATTTCTCATTTACCCTTGTTTCGCCCCTCTTCATTCACTTCAGTTAATCAGTTTTCTTACAAAATGTGTGCGTCACTCCGTCCTAACCTCTCTATCCCAGTAAATAGTTTACATTTACTTTATTTTGTGAGAGGAAAATAAAGCAAAGGTAAACTATTTTTTTTGGTGTAAATCATCCGGTTTAATCCGGATTCGAGCCGGGTAGGACCAGTCATGAGCTTTACCACTATTGCATTTGTTAAGTACTCATGGGTAGCAAATGTAAACTGTTGACATATTGACATGGCACGAAGGGAGTATCAATCTAGACCGTCAGATTAAATATGATCAACAACACGAATTTCTCTTTGATTGCAAAGAAAAACACTCGATCTCTCCAGCTTTTGCTTTCATGTTTTAAGATCTTACCCAAATTTCCGTCACTAAAATTCACATCCAATAACATATGAAAATCATTGAGAAATCTTTAGTAGAGTAATTGAAGATACCATTTCGCTTCTGATTCTGCTAACAATTCAGCATCCTCGACATTCAAATTAGGTAATAATTTGCGTATTTGAATTCAATTTAAGCTTCAATAGACGATTAATCAAAAAAGTAGTTAAATGTTTTGCATTATTATCTTGATATTTTGTTTGATTTGATTTATAATTTCACATTTAGCATTGCTTCAGTGAATTAATACTTACTCACTCTTGCTTGTTCGTCCTTATATTTCGTCAATTGCTTCGGTTTCCTTGAATTAATACTTACTCACTGTGGCGGCCGCCACCACCACCTCGAACTCATTTTGCCCGCATTACCAATGCTATCTTAGCGAAGGT
This sequence comes from Silene latifolia, assembly GCF_048544455.1. Lineage (NCBI taxonomy): Eukaryota > Viridiplantae > Streptophyta > Magnoliopsida > Caryophyllales > Caryophyllaceae > Silene > Silene latifolia. The sequence continues at coordinate 124,342,611 of NC_133531.1, read as the reverse complement.
CTGGCAGTAAGTCGTAAGGTTGACTACTTCATTGGACCCTAATTCACAATTATATTTAATACTTCCTTTGTCCCGGTCATTTGTTTACCTTTGGTTTTGGCACAAAGACCAAGGAAAGAGGAGTGAACCAACTATTGGATGACAAATGGACCAAATTGAGGGTGGAAAATCAAGTTACCCATCAAAAGCATTCCTAATGTAGAAAGGTAAACAATTGACTAAGACACCCAAAAATGGAAGGTAAACAATTGACTGGGATGACGGAGGGAGTCTCTGTCATCAGTAGGAGGAATGACTGAATGAATTTTTGTTCTCTAGAGTGACTCCAAGCAATGTGCTACATTAGGCGTCAGTTTAATCTTTTCCTTTGGATTTTCTACCTTCAACTTAAATATGGTAAAATCAATTTGGTTGATATTGTTTAATACTATAAATATAGACCAAGGGGCAAGGTCTATTAACTAAACTACGGAGTACTTTAGAAAAGAAAGAAATTGAAAAGCCTGAAGATGGTAATAGAGATCGGGGAAGCCAGGTTCTTTGGTGTTTTTATTGTTATCAGCAATGTAAAAATGTAAAGTTTGTGCTTCAATGCTGTATAATGAACGCAAAAGGAAAAAAAAGGGTTTTGAAGAGAAGTTATTCCTTAAATTTGCGTTTAATCTACGTGGGATGCATTAACTTCATAGTATTTCCATATATTGCTAATGGCAAAGTAGACGGAAGGTAATAGGAGATCCGTAACTGAATTTTTTTGAAGCATAGTCCATTTTCTGGAAAAAGAATGAAAGTTTGGGTCCTTCTTACATATACGAAGATTGAGGGGGTGCGGTCAGAGTCATGGATCATTAATTCATCATCATACCAGAGAGACAAAGGAACGAAAGGGCAAGAATTAAGTCTGTTAATTTGCTTTTAATTTAGATGGCTTGCATTTTAATTTAGATTGTCAGTTATATATAGTGTTAAGGGAAAAGTTGACGGAAGATGGTATAAGGTCCTTAACAGGATTTTTTTGAAGTATTGTCTCTTAATTGGAAAAAAATGAAAGTTCTTGTCTTAATCTTACCCTTAGCTCATCTAAAATTTATAGTCATGTTACTATATTTTTTTTTTGAATTTTAAGATTAAATAAAAGTCACTAAAATAATTACAGTAACCCAATATTTTAGTTTTTATAATCTCCATGTGTCTTTAGTTAAATTATGATCTAAAAGTTATGATTTTTTTTTTTGCTCTATAACTTAGTTTAATAAAGCGCCCTAGAGTGCGCCTAAGGCGCGGATTGGATGAAGCACTAACCAAAACGCTTCAGGCACGCCTTTTAGACAAGGCTCACCTAACAAGGCTAAATAGTACGCATTTTCCATATCTTTTAGTTTTAGACAAGGCTCGCCATTTATTTTCCCCATTATTCCTAACTTTACTCCTTGACAGTTAACCAACTTGAATACTCCTAAAAAGGCTATTGTTGCCCAAAATTTTATTTGGAAATTACAAATTTGTTATCAAAAATGGGGCGCCTCGCGTCTAAAAGGCTCACGCCTTCGCCTTGCACTTTTCGCCTCGTTGCCTCGGCCCCTTAGCGCCTCGGTGCGCCTTGTGCATAATTCAAACTCTGCCCTATAAGTTAAATTAAAAATCACTATTATAGTTAAAATCACCAAATAAATTAATTTTTACAATCTTCACGTGTTCTACTGTAGTTTAATTATTGTTTATTGATGTTGCAATTCTCATTCCATTTTCTGCCGATTCTTGCCCTTATTTCGATTAAGCCATTACTCTATCTTCATGTGTTCTACTGTAGTTTAATTATTCCTTTCCTTCTATATATAGGGGATAATCAAGGGATACAGTTGCTAAAATGGAGACACTACATGCATTGAAATTAAGAGTTTCCTTCAAAAATGCAACTATTTTGGTTTGTCTATTCAACTTAATCACTGCCCTTTTCCTGTTTCAAGGATTTTTCTCTGCATCTTCCCGCAAATATCCCTCTAATCATTCCAATTCAGGTTTTTCTTTAACCAAGTTCCATTTATAATTAATTAAATCTTTGTTATTTTTCAAATGTGGTGATCTTGAAATTATATCTTTGTTGATTATGTTATTATCCTTCAGTAATCTTTCTTGCATATTTAGTTTAGTCATATTTGGTTTGATTGCCGACATCTTGAAGTTATGAGCAGCTAGAGGGGATTCAAGCATTCAAGATTTTCTCAGTTTGATGTTGACTTTTACTTGATGTGGCACTGAGATAGGGCGAAATTAGTTAGGGTTTCTAATGCTGGTCTGGACTGTGTTGGGTAATGGGTTTTTGGGGGATGAAAAATGTTTGGGGGTATACCTAATATCTGAGGCAAACCCAAACCCATATATAGTCCCCAATTAAGTATCATATTAATAGGCCGGTCTAACACTTGAAACTCATGTCATCCGGGTATTATTTAGTAGGCTTTTATTCAACCATTTTAAATTGATTAATGTGGTTTAGGAGTTGCCTGATTTGCTGATGTTGACTTGTCGACTTATCGTTGCTTGCTAGTTGCTTCATTCATGCTTTGTTGCAGTTCAGCTTCGACATATTAAAGAATATGAGGATATCCGGAGAGCTATGCAACCATTGGAACTGATAAGAAGAGTATGTAATATTTGATATTGCTACTTTGTGTTTTGGTATTATGATTTATGACTTCTGTAGAATTTTACTCATGCTTTTAGTGTTGTGCTGAGAGATATTGTGATTGCAAGCTTAGTTATAATCTAGAAAGTAAACAATTTTGAAAATCTGAGTATTAACAACAAAATTCAGCATGCTTTTGCTTTTCACATATTTTCTGAAACCGTGCTTTTCACATATTTACTCCCCAATTCACACTACTACTCCACCTACACACCCTTTGATTCCATTTCGGAAGTATTTGAAGCAACTTCTTGTGGGCCCGCAATATGTGCCGGTACATTGTGCTATAATGTAAGCCCTAACAACTCTTAGGGGTTGTTTGGATGAGGGGTTTTGGAGGGGGAGGGGATCTGGAGCGAGCCATTTCTACTTTTTCAAGCCTAATCAAAATCCCGTCAACAAAGGAGAGATTTTTAGGAAAAATTCCCTTCTTCCATTCTCCCTCTCTCTCCCTTCCCACCCTTTCTCTCCCCCCATCCCCCATCCCCCTCCTCTCCCTTTCCCTCCACTTTTGCTACCCAAACACCCTAATGAGCGGAGATGAAGGAAATTTGCTTATTCTAATATTTGTAAGATTGTGGTTGCATGGACTCAGTAGAGGGGTTGGATGGAAATGGAGGTGTAATTTCCCTAGTTTGGATAGGTGTGTTGGTTGGAAATGGAAATTATCCATTTTCCCTCTTAAAATGTGTATAGAAATTGATGCGTGTGTCGTTTCCGCAGTCAAAATTAAATTTATAAATCATTCACAAACTCCAACTAACTAGTAGTAGGATAAACAAGGGTCGAATTCACAGGGACTAATGATATCATTTTGGATTGTTATGTAATATAATATATATAGCTAATAATATATAAGAAGGGTGGTTGTTTAAATTGGACGGAAAAATCAGCGCCGTGCTTCGTCCACCGTTCTTGCTTTTATGTGGGCTGTTCTATGCAGGTTTCTGTTCATTACCCTCTGAAGTCCGCTTCTCTGCGTTTATGCGGCTCTTTATTATAGTAGGCTCCATTTCAGTCTACTTTCCTAATTGCTTTCATTGATTTTGGTCTAAACCACTTGGCCTATGTTTATTTCAACACCTTGACTGCTTCCTTTGTCTTTGCTGGCTAAGATACGTTCTACACCCAACATATTCAAGTTTAACATATATTTTTGTACTTTACATTGAGCCTAAAGTATACTGGTACTCGTGGTCATACTTTGACCAAGTAGATACAAGATCTGAATTCTACTTTCTTCTACAAAGTTACTGGCCTTGATTTTAGCTTTCCGATGCAACTCGAGTCGTCTAGTTTCGACTCCGTACTGTATGAGGGAGATATGGTCGGCACAGTGTATATGTAACTTAAGTGGATTTTTGATCTCTATTTAATCGAGTCATAACTAAAAGATTAAAATACACATTAAAAACCCGGTTTAATACAAAAATATAGGATGGATTTAAATCTCTCAACTCACAAAATTGAAATATTTAGCTTAAAAATACGAAAGCCGACATTAACGTTGTAGTATTAAAGGAGTTAAAATACGTATAAATATGGACTTATCAGAAATCCTTCCAATATAGGAAAGAGATGATGGAAAACGTCCCCCTGCCCTTCCCACTTTCAACCTGTATTTAAACAAAGGATTCTCCTCAAGCCCATGTAACGAATGCTAGCGTATGTGTTCTTTGCAAATGATGTTTTAAGGGGACTGTAAACTGTTGGTCTGTATTTCAATAGTCAGAGGACAAGATCTTCTTGCTTCAGTTTTATTTTGTAAGTAGATATCATTAAACACGAAGTATATTTTTAAACTGAAATCTAATGAAATCTTTCCAAAATGTAGGTTAGGGAGATCGAACAGGAAGTATATGCAGAATCGGAGACAGTTTTGCACAAGGAAACAAAACAGACAACTGCATTCGACCTCTCTAAAAGGCTAAACAATTCTCGTACATATTCGGATGCAACTAGCCTTAAAGGTAAGTGGTCGTGTATCTTTGAACCCATTTGTTTCAGTCACTTATATTTGATGCATGGTGGTTAAACTATTCTTAAGCAAATCGGTGTTTCCATTTAGTATTTTAGCCAAACCTAGCAGAGACGTGGATTTGAAGCAAGTCTTTTAGTTGTAGCAAAATGATCCCCATTTTTTTTTCGTTAGTTGAGAGCCTTTTTCCCTTCTCTGCTGCATTTAGGCCTTGTTTGAATACCAAAATAGAAGGGATAGGGAGGGGAATGAGGAGGGACTGTATTCAATTTTAACAATTGTTGATCTGACTCTAGTCCTACCGGTAATACCCGTTGATAGATCCTAAACCCTAAACTAAATATTTTATCAGTTGTCTTGGAGTCATTCGAATATGGAAGTTTATGTAGTTTTACTTCCCTTTTAAAGAGAATGAACGAGAAGATAGGATGGGGTGAGGTGGGGGAAGGGAAATAAGCAATGTATAACGTGTTAGCTTCATACAAGGATTTGACATGACCCATCTGTTGCCACAGCTTTGGAGGAATGGCGAAAAAGAAAAATGGATCGTGCTAGGCAACGAGAAATGAAAAGGAATGCAACATCATTCGCTTAAGTAGCGGAGTTTGTATTCTTGTAACTTATGTAGTTATGTTGTTGACATCCGATGTACAAATTTTATAATTGATTTATCGTTTCATCTATTGTTCTCAAGCTACACGTTTGGTGTTATATTAGTTGTAAGTTGTGAATACTCTAATTGCTTTGTATATTTTTCTTTCTTCAAGTCGAATCAAAATTCCTTTCAACAAAAAACCCCCCCCCCCCCCCCCCCCCAAACACAACCTAATGTGCAGAGATGAAGGAAACTTGCATATTCTAGTACCTGTAGGATTGTGGTTGCATGGCCTCGTTGGAGGGAAATGAAGGGGTGTATTCCCCCTGTTCGGATAGTGGGTTGGTTGTTTAACTTGGTTGTTTTCTATATTAAACTAAGCTTAAAAAAATAATGATTTATACTAAAAGATAAGAAACTTTTATTGCGAATAAATAAGAGGTACCTAATTTTCTATAGAAATTAGGTAAAACTAGTTTTCTTGCCCGTGCGTTGCACGGATACTAAAATAATGTATGATAAATTTCACAATAAAATGGAATATAGACATATAGTACATCGTTCATGTCTAAGATTTTATGTATGCCGTATAACCAACAAATAATTCCTGATAACATAATATTGACATAAGAATAAAAGTGTTTTTTTTTAGGAAAATAAAACAAATATGAAGTTTATATATATGATACTTGGACTGATAGTTTTTAGATTTTGTTCATTAATACTTGTTTGTTTCTCAATTGGTCAAGGAAAACAATAATATCTACTCTGCATAATGAACTCAATGATGCAACAAATCTTCTTCTTTCGAATAACCATAATTTAATCATTGTTAAATCAAATTGTAATTATGTAAAAACATTTAGAAGTAGTTAGAATGTTATATCTCCCGGTCAAACTATAAAAGTACGTTTGAATGAGAACCAAATTCTGATACAATACTACATGGCTAGGGCTGCTTATGATACCCCCTTATAACAATAGTCTTGCCCTTCATCTTCCCATTTAAAACAAAATCCTTCACCCAGACCTCTATTTTTCTTCCCTATTTACACACATTATCTAAAACAATCTCATCGCTTGAAAGATCGATCCTTATCTTCGAAACTTCTCTCAAATTTATCCAACCAAGTGAAAAACTAAACCCCTCCTTTTAAAAAAAATCCACAATCCATTGGAAACTAACCCTTGCTCTTGACAATGTTGTTAGAATTAAGATTTTACTTTAATTTGGATTGATGGGGTCAAGATTAAGTTTATCAGTATGATCTTTTGAGGTTTCTTGTTATTATTCATGTTACATATATGTTTTAATGCAAGCGATATTTTGCTGATAAATAACCTTATTTATTATCACTATCCTCGGTAAACTCATCACCCTCCATAAATGCACCATCCCTCCATCCCACTAATTTACCCGCAAAATAAAACATCAGCCACTGTGATTAGTTCTTACTACTTGAAATAACCTCTAATCCACTACCACTATCACTACCTTTCTGCCACGTTTTACATCTAAGAAGTCATAAATCACATTCACCTCCATGAAACACCAATCTTTACTCTAGATGATATGGATCCCCGTCTCCCTTATCAAAGTCAATTTATTTCTCCTTCAACAAAGAAAATTTAAGAAGCAATCTTCCCTCTTATCTTTCTCTCTCTTTCCCTTCTTAGTCTTTTTCTCGTCCCCTCCCCTTCCTCCATTCCAGATACTCAAACAAAGTGTTTGGGTACTATATTTGTAAACTGAATAAGTATGAATATTATATATATGCGCGAACTTTGCTATTTATTTCATTTTGCATAAATAAATCTTACCACCTCCATCTCATTTTTATTGTCCTTTTTTCTTTAAATTTTATTATCTCATAATTATTATCTCCTTTCTCGATCTAGTAAGGAAAAACTTTAGTCAACCAACTCGTCGCAATTAACCTCGTTCCCACTCAAAACAACCTTTAGCCCACTACTTAATCCCTTCGGTTCACACATAAAACGGTCTAAAATGCAAAACTTTCATCACTCTCTTGAAAAGTCCATCTAACTCAGAAAACTAATTGCTACTTTCTGAACTTCATCATTTTTACATCCCGTAAAAATTAAGTTGAACATGACAAAAAAAATGCAGAAACTTAGGTTTTATTTGATAACCAGGATTGGACATTTTTATTAGCATTTTGAGAGTTTTTACACTATTTAAATAACAAATGTGCTATTTTGAGTGTTGATCATCGACATATTGAAATAGTAGATTGTGGTTTAATTTCCTATTTTACATTATGATATTTAATTAGTATATTATAGGAAAATAAAAATTGAGTTTTTTTTATCTCTGAGAAAATTAAAGATCAAACTTTATCATATTTATAACTAATGTTATTCACTTAAAATATATAAATTTAAGCAAGTTCAAATAAGATAGCTAAAAGTTATATATCACAAATCATACGAAGCAGTATAATCATTTTTTTTATTAGTATGAAATAAATGTCATAAACTTCAAGAGAATATTAATGAGGTAGAGAACTATAGAAGAGTTGGCAAGTACGTGACCTCCTTTTAGGTTTAAATTTTTTCTTTTATTTTTGTATTTTTGTCTAAAGGTGGTTAAAGCATCGTATTAACTATTACGCATGACGAATATGTCTCACCCTTCCCCAATTTGTATCTCTCCCTAAATTATAGTGATGATGTGCTCAATTTACACACACAAAAAAAAATTATAGCATCAACAATAATTATTTTGCTCCATATAATTGAATAGTACCATTTTTTATGCATGTAAATTTGTCAGAAGAAAAGCTTGAGAGAGACGGTTTTCACTATGTTAAGGAAAAACTACTCTTACCCTTTTTAGTGTTTTTCATGACCATTTTTTTTAATGTTGATTGTTGCTTGAATTGAATCTTAACCTTATACATATTTCTATAATAAGTGTATCTAATTTACCTTCAGGCCTCATTCAAATCTATTTTATTACTCGTGGTACCATTTTTACTTTAAATTGTAAAACAATCGCACAATAAAGTTTTTCAAACCATTTACTCATTTGTCATAATATGATATATCAATTCGCAAATTAGCAGCAACTTTATTTATCTTTTAATACTCCTTGAAAAATAGATATCAAACTTTGTACTTATCAATAATTTGTGAATATCATCTTATTTAAATTTTGATTAATATACTTTTATATAATGACAAATGAATGTGAATAATATAATAATAAATTATCAATAGAAGTTGAAGTGTATTGTGAGGGAAATAACTTTAAAATTAGTAGGAGAAATACTTATGACATTTGAAAAATAAACTTCGTATTATGTATAATTAAATATGACATTAGCAATAACAAAAGATGTAGGGGCATATTTCAGCGCTCATTTTACTCTTTACATGAGTAAATTCCATGTAGTACGTATTATGCATGCACATTTGTCACAACCCAGTTCGGCATAGGGCCTTTTAGCCGAGAAAAAGGATTACGCATCTGAGGTAATATCTCAGACCTTGTTGTTCCGGGCGTAATTCCAGAGCAGTTATTTGTCACCACCCGTGCTTGTAGAATGACGTCTTTTGTTAACTCCTCCTTGCGGTCTCCTGAAACAATGAGCAAACTGAGGGCTCGGCTTTGGGCCGAGCGAACTCACTCCGACGCTCAAGTCAGTAACTTAGAGAGGTAAGTTGTTGTTACTTGGCAAAGTACGTATTGTAGAGAGATAAGGAAGATATTACCAGATGAATAGTGATTCTTAGGTTAAATTGTGGATCCTCTCCTCTATGAGAGTTGAGGAGTATTTATAGACTTTCACCTTTTGTCACGTAGTGGCAAAGTGGCCAAGTGGCAGAGCAGGTGGAAAGTCTGTTCTACCCTCGGCCGAGGGACCCATGGCAGGCCGGCGGGCCCTGTTGACTCGCCGCCGAGGACTCTTGGATATGAGTTCGCGGATATGTGCCTCGGCTGGCTGGCTGCCGTAGCCGAGGCACAAGAGACAGGCCGACAGGCTGCGTTGGTTAGGCTGTCCAAGTTGTTGACTTGCTGTGGATATCTTTGACCTTGCTCAATATGTTGACTCGGTCAGCGGGTGCAGAATATGCCCCATCACTTGTAGTTTTTGAGCATATACACATTTTTTCTGAGCATATTACCATTTATAAATATAGTTTTTGAGCAATATTATATTTTTTTAGTGTAATGTTTTAGTAAATATGCTCAAAAACTTTATACTAAAGCAGAACTCAAAAATTTTAAAATAAAACTCAGAAAATAAGTAATAAGAGGTACTACCTCAGATATATAGTCTATGAACTGCCTTTTAGCCTCATAATACCTCATTTTTTTAATTAGAAGTTGTTATAAAATTGGATATTATAAATATATCAAAGGTTTTTTTTCCTTCTAATTTAATAAAAAGTCAACAAATACTAATGAATAATTTTTTAATATTGATAAATTATAGATAACTAATTTATTTTCTGTTTTTAATAATAAAATTATAAAATAATTAATTGATTCTCATTTCTAATAGGGAAATCATATTCCTAATTATAATAGAAAAGTTTGAAATAATTATTATCTCCTAATTTTAATAGTATAATTAGGGGAAAAAAGCCTTAATAAATTGTTAATTTATTTCCTATTTCTAATAGGAAAATTATATTCCTAATTATAATAGAAAATTGTAAATAATTAATTATCTCCTAATTCTAATGCTGATAGTATAATTAGAAAAAAAAAAGCTTCCTATTTCTAATAGGAAAATTATATTCCTAATTATAATAGAAAAATTGTAAATAATTAATTATCTCCTAATTCTAATGCTAATAGTATAATTAGAAAAAAAAAAAGCCTCCTTTAGTTATATACTAGACTAGATTTAATGCCCGGGCGATGCCCGGGCCAATTTGTAATATCCTATGACTATGATGTAATAATACTCTAAGGCCTTGTTCGTTTACATACAGTTAATTTGCTGAACTGAACATATAAAAACTTTATTTGACTTATAGAAGTTGAATTGAACTTATATGAGCTGACTTGAACCTATAAAAGCTTAACTTATAGAAAATTGGATGACATAATAAGTTAACCTAAAACTTGGAGTTGAATTTATAGGACGATAATAACGTTAAATTTAATCTTAAAGGTTAGTGGGAGAACTTTGCAAGTCTAAACAAATTCCATATCAATGGTTATTGACTTAATTAAACCCAATATAATTAACCCGGTAAACCTGAGCATGATCTGAACCCGAATTGACCCGACTAAGGTACAACTTGACTCGAATATTTATTGTTGCATACTGAATATGATCTAGTGTAACATACTAACATTATTAAAAATTAATTACGATGCAGGGCCTATTGTTTGGTGATTTTGTAAAAATGAAAGACTCAAACCAAGCATATACTCCCATGTAATTTGCGTAAAAGTAGATACATTTCACTTCTTCTTTCCATGCGACAGTTTGAGATTTCATTACGTTGTGACACAATCTCATTATATAAAAAGATTGTGCGATGCACGTGCCACTTGTTAGAATCTTTTATAACGGTTTTAATTATGTTTTATTGTTTATCTAAACTCGGAGAATGTTTTATCTAACACTCTAATATAGCTCGATTGGTTAAATTGCTTTTATAATGTTCCATTCACAAAATTCAGGGTAGAAGTCTCTCTAAATAAAATTCAAGGTAGGATTTAACTTTTGATCAAATTCATGGATTATCACATTTTTATCGTAGAGCAGTGGAGCTCAAATTACTATTGATGGGGCATATTCTGCACCGCTGACCAAGTCAACATATTGAGCAAGGTCAAAGATATCCACAGCAAGTCAACGGCTTAGGCAGCCTAGTCGATGCAGCCCATCGGCCTGTCAGCCTGGGTCTCGGCATGGCAACTTGCCAGCCGGGGCACATACCCGCGTACCCACATCCAAGACCCCTCGGCGGTGAGTCAACAGGGCCCGCCGGCCTGCCATAGGTCCCTCGGCCGAGGGGTAGATCAGTCTTTCCACCTGCTAGCCACTTGGCCACTTGGCCACTACGTGACAAAAGGTGAAAGTCTATAAATACTCCTCAACCTTCATTGAGGAAAGGATCCACATCTTAACCTAAGAAACACTATTCATCTGTTATAATCTTCCTTATCTCTCTACAATATACATTTAGCCAAGGAACAACTTATCCCCTAAGTTACTGACTTGAGCGTCGGAGTGAGTACGCTTGGCACAAAGCCAAGCCCTCAGTTCGTTCATTGTTGCAGGAGAGGCCGAGAGGAACGATAAAGACAAGAAGGATCCAAACAAGGACATCATTCTACAAGCAACGGGTGGTAACGAATATCTGCTCTGGAATTACACCCGGAACAATTGGCGCCGTCTGTGGGAAAACGCTACTAGAAGCTAGTCACATTCATTCCCAAACAAAAAAAAAAAACAACAAAAACCCACCCAAAAAGCTAAGAAGATGTCGAAACAACAAGACGCAGTCGTGACCGACGAAACCGCATTCTACCAAGATGATACCTTCAACAATTCTGGAGTCGTGCAGCCCTCCACCGGCGGAGTAATCCAACCGGAGTTCGGGATGCCAATAATACGGACACGCCGCGCCCGATAACCAGGTCACCATCATGGGACATGTGGTTGACATAGCAAAAAATCGAAAATGGTCCTGGACCTAATCAGTAATACGCCTGCTCACACTGTCACGCCGACAAGAGCGGCGGAAACCGTCCAGGAGACCAGGGCCCAAAATGTGACTCCGAGAAATTTGAACGGAGCACTAGGAGAAGCTGACCCAGCCAAGTCGCCGGGGGAGCCCAAAGTGGGCGTGGTGGACCTAAGTCCTTCCCGCGCTCATGGGAGGACAGCGTCCCCGCAGCACGAACGAGGCTTATCCCAAAGGAGCCAGAGGAGTCCGACTCAGCAGAGTTGGAGAAGAAGTCCGAGTCGAAGAAGGAGTCCTTCCCGCTACGAGGAGAGGAGCCGGATTAGGAATGCGAGGAGCCGATCGCCGCGTGTCGTTCGCACGTGGTCGACAGCCCCTCAACGCCTACGTCCTAGAAGTCCAGGTGCCAACTAAGCTCAAGTTGCCACCCCTATCATACAAAGGAGATAGTGATCCAGGTAGGCCACGCCGAGGCTTTCGAGTCTTACATGTCGGTATGGGAGCAGCCCGATGAGGTCTGGTGCCGAGTTTTCCCAACAACTTTGCATGGGATGGCTCAAAGTTGGTACAAAGGGCTTTCCGACGGCTCGGTATACTATTACGCCGACCTAAGAGACGCCTTTCTAGCCCAGGACTCTTGCAACAAGAGAAGGGCCGTGGAGACATCGGACCTCCCGACTATCAAACAGGGAGGGGGCGAGTCTCTACGAAGCTATGTGAAGAGGTTCGATGGAAAGGTCCAGCAGATTCGAGAAATTAATCCCGAATCGGCGGCCTTGACGGCGATGAAGGGCCTCCCAAGGGGAGACTTAAAAAATGAGCTCATCAAGTGCGGAGGCCCGAGCTTGGATGCCGCCAGGAGGATGGCCGACCAGGCCATCAAGGTAGAAGACTATCACAAGACCTGGGTAGGCCCCGCGAGGCCGAGCACTCGAGAAAAGAAGAGCGCCAGAGGACAACCCGATGAAAGACGCCGTGACAACAACGGGTCACGGTCCGATGAAAGACGCCGTGAGAATAATAGGTCACGGTCGGACAAGTCTGCCAGAAATGTAACTCGGCGGATGCCGCGGGGAGCTCGGGAACGTACTACAAAAAACGGTACGATGATCACACCCCCTAGTCGTATCGGCCGCCGAGGTCTTCGCGTTGAGCAAGAACGAGGGCCGGAAGTGGGAAAGACCCCTAGGCCGAGGAGTGACGGTGACACGAGCCAAGATCGTGAGTACCACGGCCACACCGGACACTTAACCAACGATCGCCGGCATCCAAGAATGCCATTGAAGAACTGATCCGGAAGGGGAGCCTCGGCAAATATGTTGCCGGAGGCCAAAACCGGATGCGGCGGGTCAAATAGCAAGTCCGTCTTTGAACGGATAGGAGTAATCCATGTTGTCATCGGGGGCAACGGAACGATGGGTCCGCTCATGGGCACAAACGGCACTGGATGAACAATATCGGGCCATCAACTTTGTGCCCAACACAACCACCCCCGCTCCCAACATCCCCGATATGACCATCGGGCGGGGAGGACTACGAGGGAGTCATCGCTCTTCACGGCGACCCACTTACATCCACACGGACATAGCCAACCACTTGGTGAAGAGGTGCCCGATTGACACGGCGCCTACACGAACGTTATGTACGAGAGAATGCTTTCTCGGCCTCGGTGCCCGAGGGTTGAAGATTTGAGCCCCCGCACCAACCCGTTGTACGGCTTTTTCTGGGGCCGGTCTGGTACCCCCGGGTCGGTCAGTTGCGGTGAGGTTCGGCGGGGAGGTGCGACCAAGAATGTTATGTCCGAATTCGTAGTCATCGACGGCACGTCTGCCTACAACGTTCTCATAGGTCGGGTCACTTTGAGCGAAATCGACGCTGTGATATCCATCCGGGCCCTGACATTGATATACATCTCGGACCGGGGGGAAGCACATAAACTCGTCTCGAAGAACGAGAAGGACCACGGCGTATGGGAGATACACACTAACGGCCCTTCCACGACGGATAGCTCGAAAGCCGATCGTTATTTTTAGCCCGAACGGAGACGTGTTTGAGCACGCCTTGAAGCTTACCTCCTTGGCCTCAAACAACGAATCCGAGTACGAGGCGTGATAACCGAGTCAAGCTAGCCAGAACCGCCGGGGCGGAGCATGTCGTGGTGAAAACAGATTCGCTCTTATTGACCAACCAGATCAAAGGAGAGTACAAGGCTCGGGACCATAGGACGACAAGGTATCTAGAGAGGGTGAGAGCCGGCGCTTCAAAATTAAAATCCTTCCGGATACAAACACACTCCCCGGTCCGAGATAGACCGAACCATCGCATGGTTGAAGGAGCAGAGACAGAGGAGGTGGAGATTGATCCGAGCCGCACCGTAACCGTCGGTGTCAACCGGAACCAAAATTCAGGGCCGAACTCCTGGACTGCTAAGGAAAAATAAGGACGTCTTCGCCTACTCGGCGGCCGAGATGCGGGCGTGAGCCGGGAGGTAATTACTCACAAGCTAAACGTACTTCCCACCGCTCGCCCCGTCAAGCAAAGGATGAGGAACTCCTCAGTCGAGAAAGATGAGGCCATCAAAGCCGAGGTAGATAAACTACTTACGGCGGGTTTTATTATGCCTTGCACTTATCCTGAGTGGCTAGCCAATGTTGTGATGGTAAGGAAATCATCGGGAGCATGGAGAATGTGTGTAGATTTTACCAATCTTAGTAAAGCATGCCCCAAAGATTGTTATCCTTTGCCTCGAATAGATAGCTTAATCGACGCCACGGCAGCTACACCATGCTTGAGCCTCGCTAGACGCCTTCTCGGGGTATCACCAGGTATTCATGGCCGAGGAGGACATGCCTAAATGCGCATTCATCACCGCTAACGGCACATACATGTACAAAATGATGCCGTTTGGTTTGAAAAACGCCGGCGCAACGTATACAAGACTGGTGGACAAAGTGTTCCAAAATAAAAAAGGGCGAAACATTGAGGCTTACGTCGACGATGCTATTGTGAAAAGCAAGTCTGACAGCGAGCACCTGGCCGATTTACACGAAACATTTTGTTCACTAAGGAAATACAAAATGAAGCTCAACCCAATGAAATGCAACTTCGGTGTCCGGGCAGGTAAATTCCTCGGTGTACTTGTCAGTGCCAGAGGCATCGATGCAAATCCAGACAAAATCCAAGCAATCCTAGACCTGCCGGAACCAAGGAATCGAAAAGAGGTTATGATGCTGACCGGGAGAATGGCGGCTCTCGCCCGTTTCATCTCTCGGTCAGCCGACAAGAGCACCCCATTCTTCAAAGTGTTGAAAGGGAATAAAGACTTCAGTGGGGAGGAACAGAGCACGGCTTTCAAGCAATCGAAAGCTCATCTTCGGACTCTCCCAACTCTGTCCAGCCGATCTTTGGGGAGACGCTATACCTATACATAGCGATTACCTCGGCCACGGTCGCGCCGTGATCATCGGGAAGAAGACAAACAAAGAACACCCAATCTACTTTGTCGGCCATACACTTGTTGCCCGAGAGAAATGACCCACTAATTGAAAAAGCAGCCTTCGCCGTCGTCGTTGCCACGAGGAAGTTAAAACCCTACTTCGACGCACACCCCGTGACGGTCCTAACCGATCAACCATTGGAGAAAGCTTTGGAAAAATTCGAACAATCCGGCGGAGCTCATCAAATGGGCAGTGGAACTCTTTGGTTTCGGCATTCAGTACAAACCAAGGCCTTCGATAAAGGGGCAAGCACTTGCAGATTTCCTGGCCGAATGCACATATCAAGAAGAGCCAAACCCAGGCATATGGGAGGTTTACACCGACGGCTCCTCCACGACGAACAGCTCAGGAGCCGGCATCCTTATCATCAGCCCAAACGGGGACGAGTTTGAGTACGCCTTGAAATTCACCTTCTCGGCCTCGAACAACGAATCCGAATACGAGGCGGTGATAACCGAGTCGAGCTAGCTAGGGTGCCGGAGCGAGAACACATTGTCTTGAAGATGTACTCACCGTTGGTTACTAACCAAATCAGAGGGGAGTTTGAGGCTCGGGACGACGGAATGATAAGGTACCTAGAGAGGGTAAAGGCCGACATAGCGAAATTGAAATCTTTCCAAATCCAATGCGTTCCCAGATCCGAGAACAACCGGGCCGACGCTCTCTCCAAACTTGCAAGCTCAACCATCAAGAATGTCAGCCGAACCGTGCTGGTAGATATCAGGAATGC
The DNA here is from genome assembly GCF_048544455.1 of Silene latifolia. Classification (NCBI taxonomy): domain Eukaryota; kingdom Viridiplantae; phylum Streptophyta; class Magnoliopsida; order Caryophyllales; family Caryophyllaceae; genus Silene; species Silene latifolia. The sequence continues at coordinate 124,326,447 of NC_133531.1, read as the reverse complement.
GAAGAGCATCACTGAGACCGTCGGCATGGTGGGCAACATAGAGACCGAGACAACGTGGATGACTCCGATAATGAAATACAAACTCACAGGTGAATTGCCGGAGGACCGCAATCCCTCGGCTAAAATAAAAAGGATCGCCGCCAGGTACTTGGTGTTCGAAGGGGAACTGTACAGAAGATCCGTAATAAGACCACTCTTGAAGTGTGTCGGTCCAGCCGACGCAGAACTGATACTGACAGAGATTCATGAAGGCATCTGTGGACACCACATGGGGGCAAGAACACTAGCCCACAAAGCTCTCCGAGCTGGCTACTTCGCCCACCATGCTTCAAGATTCCGAACAAAGACCAAGAAGTGCACGAACTCGGATGCATGCCCCGGTGATACACGCTCCCTCCAGAGACCTACAACCGGTGCTTAGTCCCCTTCCTTTCGCACAGTGGGGGATGGACATGCTAGGGCCGTTCCCAACGGCCTCCGGAGGAAGGAAGTTCTTGATCGTCGCCGTTGATTACTTCACCAAATGGGTTGAAGCTGTCGCAGCGATGCGGCGAAGACCACAACGGCCGTCAGAAAGGTAATCTGGGAAAATGTTATAACTCGCTTCGGATTACCCCAAGTTATGGTATTTGACCACGGCCGAGAGTTTTGGAGCGACCTGATAATGAACTGGTTAGAAGAGCTTGGCATCAAGTTTGCGTACTCCTCCGTCTGCCACCCACAGAGCAACGGGCAGGCGGAGGCAGCCAACAAAACAATCCTCAACGGTTTGAAGAAGACGGTTGAAGACCTTAAGGGAAGGTGGGCCGATGAACTACCGGTGTCCCGTGGTCCCTTCGGACCACGGAGAAAGAAGCAACAGGTACACCCCTTCCACTTAGTCTACGGTTCTCGAAGCGATCCTACCAATTGAAGCGACGGTGCCAACATTCGAACGGCTACCTTTAACCCGATTGAAAACGAGGAAGGCATGAGAGCTTCCTTAGACCTGGTCGAAGAAAGCCGAGATACAAAGACGCCTCAACTTGGCCGTATATCAAAACCGGATGAAAAGAGCCTACAATCGAAGAGTCCACAAAAGGGACCTAAAAGTGGGAGACCTAGTCCTAAGGAAGTCGGCCACCAACAAAGGAAATATTCATGGTAAATCGACGGCCAACCGGGAGGGTCCCTACAAGGTGGTTGAAGAGATGAGGCCGGGCACATACCGGCTGACAGACATGGGAGGTGTGCCTTTGATGAGCCATTGGAACACCGATAACTTAAGGAAATACTTTGTATAGCGGCGGAGGTGTCCAACCCCTTGTGGACACCCCAACGCACGATCATAACAAGCAAATGAATCACCCAAGTTTTCCATCAGACTGATCTACCCTCCACAAAATTGCCACCAGGCGGGCACTCAAAGAGAAGAATTGCTATCGAGCCATAACCCCGATTACCTCGGCCTTAGCCGAGAGCGACGGGGACACAATGACCGATACGCTAGAAGAATTGCTATCGAGCCATAACCCCGATTACCTCGGCCTTAGCCGAGAGCGACGGGGACACAATGACCGATACACTAGAAGAATTGCTATCGAGCCATAACCCCGATTACCTCGGCCTTAGCCGAGAGCGACGGGGACACAATGACCGATACGCTAGAAGAATTGCTATCGAGCCATAACCCCGATTACCTCGGCCTTAGCCGAGAGCGACGGGGACACAATGACCGATACGCTAGAAGAATTGCTATCGAGCCATAACCCCGATTACCTCGGCCTTAGCCGAGAGCGACGGGGACACAATGACCGATACGCTAGAAGAATTGCTATCGAGCCATAACCCCGATTACCTCGGCCTTAGCCGAGAGCGACTGGGACACAATGACCGATACGCTAGAAGAATTGCTATCGAGCCATAACCCCGATTACCTCGGCCTTAGCCGAGAGCGACGGGGACACAATGACCGATACGCTAGAAGAATTGCTATCGAGCCATAACCCCGATTACCTCGGCCTTAGCCGAGAGCGACGGGGACACAATGACCGATACGCTAGAAGAAATGATGAAGACGTTACGCAGTTGAGATATGCATTCTAACTGACTCGGCCATGCCGACGGTAAAAACGAAGGCACTCGATTAATAACGCAAGAAAATAAGTAAAGGTTCGTGATCAAAGTCCCGGCCAAGCCGAGGACCGAAAAGATAAAACTTTATTGAAAATGATTGCAAGGAGAGTACAGACGACGGCCGTCCCCTTAAGGATAGCCTAAACTCTACCTACCAAAGCTTTACAAAAAGCTAGGAAACAAAAAAACAAAAGGTTACAGACTTGGGATTTGAAGCGCCAAAAGATGGCAGGGAGAGAAGGCTCAATAATTGGCCCCCGAACAGCTAAAGCTATCCGAGACGCCGGGTGAGTCTGGTGACGACCGCCCGTCTCCCTATGCCTCGTTCTTTGCCCTCCATCGGCAGCAGCAAAGATCCTCGGTGGCCGGCTCGGAAGAGGGCTCGACATTTTCAAGTGCCTTTAGCTTTGTCACCCTCCTTCACCTTTGCATCATAGGCCGCCTTGGCCTCGCAATCTGAGCCGCCTTCGCCGCCTCCGCCTTCTCGCAGCCCGCGCCTCCTCCGCAAAGATCGCCATCTCGTCCAAAAGCTGGTCAAATTTATCCCACGGGAAAGAGCCCTCGGGGACGAGCCTTCTTATTGCCTCCCTGGTCGCCTCCTCGGCCTGGTCCCGGAATTGGGCGCACATTTTAGGGAGAAGATCATCTTGAAGCATTGCAATATCCTTCTCCTTTTGAGCAAGGGCGACTGCGCGTCCCGAGCGCCTCCGCCTGGTTGTGGAACAGATCCTTCCACTTTTCCCCCTTGGCAACCACGGCGTCATAAGCATCCTTGTACTGTCCCGCTCCTCCATCATCTTGGCGGTGGCGGCATCGCCTTCCTCAACCTTGGCCCTCTCGGCCGCTAGCAACTTCTCGCTTTCTTCCACGCGCTTCTTGGCGGCGAAGAGATCCACTTAGCCTTCCCGGCTTCCCCCTTGCGGCGAGAGAGGTCAAGTTTAAGCTTTGCGATCGGTGGCGCGACTTGGGCCATGGTTTTCTCCAGCTCCGTGATGTAGGAGCCGGCTTGTTGGGTCCACTTCGCCGGCCCTCTTATACAATTTCACCCTCTGCCACAAGCTCGGAGGCGAGAATTTGTTTGGGCCGAGGAGTCAACGATGACATTTCTGTCACCCGCCTTCTCAATAGCCTTCTCAGTCGCTTCCCTATTTGCCGTTCAGGTGAGAGCGGCGGTGCCGAAGGAGGATCTACAAAAATTTACACGAGCATCCATGTCACCATGCATTGACACATCGAAAGCCGGTCATCCGGGATGTCCAACGAACCGACTAAATCCGAACCACAAGTTAGATCCGTACCAGTCTGGACCCTCTTCGTTCGAGGGCCGGCTGAGTCAGTCTTCTCCCCGGCAACGATGGAAGCAGACGGAGGCTCTTTTCTCTTCTTCGGAGGAGAAAGGACCTTAGCAACGGTCACCGCCCCATCAGCGATTTCGATGACCTCCACAGGCTCCTGAACCACTGGGGTCGAAGAGGTAGCTGGCCCGTGACGCCGCCAACCTGGACGCTGCTTTCTTTGTTCTCTTTGGCACGCCCCCGAGAACCCTTGCCTGGGCCGCCGCCGGATCCAGTGACTTCAGCTCCTTATCCATGAGCTCGTTGGGAGACGGTCTACGATCACGCAAGTCAGCCGTAGGATGCTGTCTAACGACCTTCCTGTCCTTGTCAAGCCCTAACCTCTGCAAGGTCCTCTCAGACAGATCCTGGCCAAACCGGTCTGCAAGAAATCAAACAAAGGTTACATAAAAGTAAAACAAAGCTCTGAAACAAGAGCATAACAGGCAAAGATGGGCCCCACACCGACCCCACTCACCCTGGCTGAGGGCCGGTATGAGGCCGACGTGGCAGAGCAGCTCATCCTGAAGAATGATCTGAGTCGGGGCCAGCCATCCCTTCTCGATCAAACAAGCAGACGCCCGCTTCTCATCCTCAGTAAGAGGGACCATCGAAGCGTCCATTTTAACTTTACCCCGGGCGGTACACTCCTCATACTCTTCCCGGTTCTCACACCGCAAGTAAACAGGGCTCTGGAAAGACCGAGGCAGGGGGTAGTCCTCCGGCACTTGAACATACACCCATCGCCGTTGCCAGTCTTTGCAAGAAGTAAGTTTGGACACGGAGACGAAGCCTGGCTCCGCCTGCACGCTATACCAACCCACTTTACCAGCGATTGACGGCCGTAGATGATGAAGGCGGCGGAATAAGTTGACTGTCGGGATCTCCCCCCTAAAAAGACAGAGCCACACAAAGCCAACTATCGTCCTCATGGCCGGATGTAGTTGGGCCACAAATGACGTTCATAGCTTTGATGATGGCCATGACGTATTTATTCGAGAGAAACCGCAGCCCATACTCCAGTGCCCGATGTACACGCCGGTGTGACCCGGTGGAGGGCAACAGACCGCCTGACCCTTCTTAGGGATAACGATCTTGTACCCCTCACCGAAGGAGAAATGGCCTCCGAAAAATGTTTCGCCGGAACAACTGGCGAACTTATGGGACCAAGCACGGTCAAGACCAGTCGTGCAGGGCTCGCCATGATCCGGGATAGACAGACCTCCTACCATCGAAGGAGTCCCCTCATCCTCATCAGCATCGTCATCCTCATCCTCCCGTTCCTCCAAAATTGGTGGATCGACTACGGGAGAAGGAGACCTAGGGCCCCCAAACCTTATCGGGATGGCGTCTAGTATCCCCTCCCCATCAAGACGCGACGGGGAACCCCCGCCGCAGAGGTGCTAGTCCCGGCGTCGGCGAGAAGACATAATAGCAATAATTACTTAACAAAATAAAAAGTGAAGAAATTTGTTTGTTTACCTTGAAGAAAAACACTCGCCGAGTAACAACTCGAGAAATAGAAGACAAAGAAGCCTTTGAAAGTTTAGAGAGAAGAAAATTTTGGAGAATGAAATTGGTGGCCAATTTCACGGAATAACCGCCCTATTTATAGGGAAAAGCCCATGAAGAAGGACCAATCGAGAAACAGCCCATGAAGCGTCAACCAATCAACGTGCGGACACGTGTCGGACATGCAACCACGGGATGTCAATCGTTGCAACGGTCGACGTCAATCAATGCAACAGTGACCAAGCGTCTTCAACACGCCCATTCGTATCTCTCCGCCTATTCACCTTCCTCAACAAATTCCCAAGCATCTGTTCTCCGCCGGCCACATAATCAACCAAGCTAAGTAGCACCGGCCGGGGGCAATCAAAAACAACCGGCACTCTCAACCCTGGTCTCGGCCAGCGTCACTTTCTTTTCCACATCGGATGCCCTTTACGCATCCATGCGGAGGGGGATATGGTACGGCCTAAGAAAAGACCAGGCCGAGGTAAAAGAAGCCGCCGAGAAGAAGCCGATGAGAAAAATTTTTACAAATTACTTGCGCAAAATATACGCTCAAACGTACATCGGAGCCCATACCACGGCATAGACTACGCTGGGGCAAATTGATGGGGCATATTCTGCACCGCTGACCAAGTCAACATATTGAGCAAGGTCAAAGATATCCACAGCAAGTCAACGGCTTAGGCAGCCTAGTCGATGCAGCCCATCGGCCTGTCAGCCTGGGTCTCGGCATGGCAACTTGCCAGCCGGGGCACATACCCGCGTACCCACATCCAAGACCCCTCGGCGGTGAGTCAACAGGGCCCGCCGGCCTGCCATAGGTCCCTCGGCCGAGGGGTAGATCAGTCTTTCCACCTGCTAGCCACTTGGCCACTTGGCCACTACGTGACAAAAGGTGAAAGTCTATAAATACTCCTCAACCTTCATTGAGGAAAGGATCCACATCTTAACCTAAGAAACACTATTCATCTGGTATAATCTTCCTTATCTCTCTACAATATACATTTAGCCAAGGAACAACTTATCCCCTAAGTTACTGACTTGAGCGTCAGAGTGAGTACGCTTGGCACAAAGCCAAGCCCTCAGTTCGTTCATTGTTGCAGGAGAGGCCGAGAGGAACGATAAAGACAAGAAGGATCCAAACAAGGACATCATTCTACAAGCAACGGGTGGTAACGAATATCTGCTCTGGAATTACACCCGGAACAACTATACATAGTTAAGAAAAGTTAAGTACATGTTTCTAATAGACTAATACTACAAAAAAACTCTATCAACATTGTTATATACTTATATTCATGTACTCCTAAGTTGGCTTTGCATCTTTTTTAGCCTGTGGTTTATGACATCTTGTATTTACATAAGATAACTAATATAACATTGTATTTACATTGTAACATAGCTACTATTGAAATTCTACTCCAACTCTATTTCTAATATTTGGTAAACTCTTATCTCATGAGATTACGTAAAAATTATATGAAAAACCATTACAACAACAACATTACCCCAGTGTCTCAATGGCTCCCGCAAATTGCGGAATAAGAGGGGTCGGATGTATGCAGCCTTACTCTTGTATTAGCAACACAAAAATTATATGAAAAACCATTAACATTAACTTTATAAATTCTTGCTATATTGTGACTTTTAAAACCATTCGACTTTTTTTTTTTATCAGAAACGCCTAACATTATTGAGTTAATTCAAAACTTTATCTCGAACTAATAAATTCTTTTAACTGTTAAATTCATAAAAGATAATGGACTCTTCCAAATTTGAAAGTTATTCAGAAGAGTTAATCTACTCGAAAAAATAAAATCACGACGTCTATGAGTCCTTAGCTTTTGCCTACGCATGATGTTATTAATTAGTCATTGACATTATAGAAGTATAAAGCAATAATGCAAGTAGTCCATTTTGTGTAAGATGTAAGTCCTGCAAAGAAAGAAAAATAAAGAATCAATGTCAATACTTTGAGTCACATATTCAAGGAAAACGGTTAGAGACAATTAATTTGCATGAAATTATATCAATATAATATTAATAATATATCCCTAGAAAAAAATACTAATAATATAAACATTAATAATTATTGTGTGAGACGATCTTATATCGTGAGACGACGGTCCATTTGTATAAACATCACTCTTTTATTGTTAGTAATAAATCACTCTTTCGTCGAAGTGTCAATTTTTTTAATTTAGGAAGTAAAAGTGTAAGATCAACGATTGATATGGTCTAATTGAAAGGCTAGCTTACACTCACTATACATGTCACATGCATAATAACTGCCACAAATCTGAATCAGAAGTTAGTCAGATATTGTTAACAATGTTCTAAATAAGAGGGCGTAATAATAGACTTACCATCAATATCGTCATCATTAGCATAGTAAACAAATACTTGTAGAATCTTATCGCAGCATCAACTCTTGATCTTTCGATGACTACCTTTCATTGCTCCTAAAAATCATAAAAGGCACAAAATTAGACATCACAATAATATATTATATAAAATTATAAATAATGATTGTATATTATTTGTGACAAATTAACATGACACATAAAAGGTTAATGACTATAATACTGGATAACAAACTAATCTACATGCCTAAAACAAAGAAACGTAAATAGCAAAATTATGAATGGGATGAATCTAAAAACACTATATTTATACTCCTTTGAAAGAGGTAGCAATTAGATTGATTTAGGATTTGTGAACTAAAAAATATAAAAATCCATTGACTAACCAAGTTCAAATCCAATTGTGACAATTCTATCTTTTATCTTTTATTTTAAAGTTTTATATTAGACATTCCTAATCCAATTAAAACACAATAACCCATGATCCAAAAACGTTACCCATACACATCAAATTAATTTAATACTTGTACCAAAATAAATAATTTAATACTTTTATGGTTACTAAGCTTTTAATTAACAATATAATGAGATAAAATATTATTTTTCTCTAATATAAAATAAAATTTACATATCTATTTATTATCTCTAAAGATGTTTTCATTGAAAAATAATTTAGGTAGTCTTAAAACATTGGACTCTCCCTAATCGCTCGAAAAAAGCTTCCTTTATTAATATAGATAGATATTGATTGATTATTGATTCACTTTTAATCGGTCTTTGGATAGATTGTTTAACTAGTTTTGAGTTTTGTATACCGCAAAGTTTATGAGCACGTTCATTTAAATATTAAGCTCAAAAAATTACTCCGTATAATTTAACGCAAAAATAATACATATATATATAAACTCAGTTAAATTTGAATGTTAGCATCAAAAATTTACATGTAATTTATAAAATTTTAAAAAACGTAAAAGAATACTCCCTCCGTCCTGGTCAATTATTGTCCTTTGATTTTGGCACAAAGGCTAAGGAAAGAGGAGGAAGTCAATTATTAAATGACAAGTGAAATAAATTGAGTGTCAATGATCAAATTGTTCATCAAATTCATTTTTAAAATAGAAAGAACAACAATTGATTGAGATACCGAAAAATGGAAAATGATAACAAATAACCATGACATAGATAGTACATATTAGCTTAGTTAGATTTGAAATGGTGGTATTCATCTGCGATAAGTTGGCACTTGGTAGCATTATAGAGTAATTTATAACTCACTAATTTAGATCCCGCGCAATGCGTGGTATATATAGAGGATTCACATTTTAATGTATTATTAATATAGATCTCGTGTAATTTATGCACGTATATGAAGTTTTACTTTTTAGTTTATATGACAATTCATTAGTTTTTTATGCGTTCGTCATTTGTATATTTTGATTTGAAAAAAAAAACTCAATATTAAAAAAGTAATCAAGAGAATTGGGTAGGGTTAGAAATGTCTATTTTAATGAGATCATTTTCATAATCATTTTATTTTAAAACATTTTATTTATTTTGTAATTTTGATCCGCAATTTCTTATATTTTCATAGAAAATCAATGAATTTTTTTTATTATAAAACCCGTGGAGGCAAATCTTGCGGATTGTGAGCATTTCAATTTATGAATATATCCAATTAAAAGATTATATTTATTTATAGTTCAAGATATACCTATAGAATAGACTATAATAATAACCCAATTTTAGATTCTAAAATTTTAGGCGGAAAAATTTAGAGTTCAACCTATTCTTTTACATTAGATAGGGGATTTTAAGTAATCTTATCAGTAAATTTGCCAGATTTAATATTTACTAATCTTGAATGCGTTACGTCTATAAATTATTGTCTTATTTCCTAGTTTAGATCACATGATATAAGACAATAATTTTTGGAAGTTCATTATCTCTATATACCCATGGTAAGACGGATCTATTCTTTTAGTAAACATTTAGTAAATATTCCTCCCTCCTAAATCTTCCTTTATTATCACATATTTGCCTTGTTAATATCACATATTTTGAATAGAAGGACGTTATATTTTTTTTGAGTGATGCTCAATCATGTACATGATTTACTCAATCATGACCACAATTGACCATTTTACCCCTTACATTTCAACATATTTACAGTTTACTTAATTCCTTCAATTTCCTCCCTCCCAACAACCACCACCCACGACCACCGGCCTCCTCCCTCCACTGCTCCACCGACCACTCCTCTGTACATTGCCGGCAATACCGGCCGGCCAGACCCGCCGGAAATCCGCCACCCACCCAGCCCCACCGAAAACAGACCCCTGCCCCCCCCGATCCGCCCGACTAAGCCTGTTGCCCTTCCCTTGCCACTCTGCACCGCCGACAACCACCCATCTCCCTCGCCTTCCTGCATGGCCGACCATCACAAGCCTGACCTCCGCCGCCTCCACCACCCTAGTCACATTTTCTCACAAACCTAATTTGCATATATAAATTTTTATTAACCCTAAATTAATTTCAACTCCTTAATTTGTTACATAATTTATGCAATGAATAACTAAATTAGAATCATTACTTGAATTAATTGATTAATATGAGAAATAAGTGAGTAAGTGAGTATTTTGATTTTAGTTTGTTAATTTGGGGAGAAAGTCAGAAAGAGAGGGTGAGAAATTTTTGGTAAGGAAAACTAATGAAAAAAGTACGTGAAAGAAGTAAAATTCGTATTTGAAAGAGCAACTACGTTTTTTTTGGGCATTTATTTTTCAGCTAGTCTGCTTGTGACGGGCTAATCCCGTCACAATCTTGTGAAGTTGTGAGCTCTCACAAAAAGGGAGAGGGGACAAGGTGGGGCACCCCTCATGTACTTCCCACTCACCTCTCTATGGGTACTTTGTGAGAGGAAACGGTATCCGTCACAAGCTTGTGACGGATATCGCCCGTCTTCAATGAGATTTGATGTTCATTTTTTACGTTAGACTTGGCCCATAGTAAAATGCAAAACTTAAAAGCCCAGTTAGAAATTAATATTTTTGGCGAAAAAAAACGTAAAATCGCCTATTCATTTAGTAAATAGGGGATTAGTACGTGATTTCTTAGATTTGAAATGTAGGTATATAATAATATGGTATAATGGGATGTATCCTATTTGTGGTGTTTAGCTGGACACGTCAAACGGTTTGCACTATTTCTTTCTATTTTGTGTTGATGTGGATGTTGCATGTTTAGGTATAAGATAAAGATGTGATTAGCTTGCAAATCTTATCTTTATTAATTCAGAAGACAATACTCAATTCAGGGCGTGCCACGTTATTAATTCAGCTTTTTTTTTTTGGAAATACATGTTATGGTGAAACCCGTTAGTGTGCAATGTATTTTTTCTTCAGAATTCCGGCTATACAAACATGCGACAAATTCCGTCTTAGAACAAATACTATGAAATAATTTTATACATTCCGAATAAATGAAATTAATGGCATATAAGCGGAATAAATTACAAATCAGAATAAATGAAACTAATTACAGATAAATTAATTATATAATTTTAAAAAACAAATTAAATAATAATAAAATTACATAATTACGAGAAGGAATTACATTTAATTACGGGATTGAATTACATATAATGCGAATAAATTACATGTATAATTTTTAAAAACTAGATAGTACGATATATTTTAAAAAAAAAATATCCTTTGTTATTTCCTCTTAAACCATTGCACGTGAACACGTATTTGTAACAAGTTTAAACATTAATTATGTAGATCGCTGATTTAGACCAACTAGATAAGTACAATAGAAATGTAAAAAAAAAAAAAAAAATACATCCAAAAACATTAATACTGACCCAAATACATATCCGTGCAATTTTGCAGGGATTTAAAACTAGTTACGATAATTGAATAACACCTTGACCTCTAATTCGATAAAGGATCTTGTCATTGATCAGAATTCAGATCGACATCTATTTAATATTATTAAAACGTGCACCGGCAATTCAGAAAACAGACACCCATTTGTGTTCTTATTATGCGTAGAGTAAGTCGGTTGCCTAATTATCATGCGTAGAGTAATAAGTCTCCTGTCTAATTATGAGAGAGTCTCAGGTCTCTCATTAACATTAACGAGAGATCGTTTCTCTTAAAAATTTGTATTATGCATATATTTCATCTTAAATGATATCTAAGATTTTTGCTAGTTCGTAAATATTTCAATTTATTTTATTCGACTCGTTTTAAATTTGAGGTAAATATGTGTATTTTAAATAAAATTTACCATGTGGTCCTAATTTGCACACCAATAGGTCTTGGTATAGATGGGTGAGACGAACAGACGGGTAAAGATCTCTAATAAAATGGGTAGGGGGGACAAGGTGGGGCACCCCCCATGTGCTTCCCACTTTATGACAAATGGGTATTTTGTGAGGGGAAATGATATCCGTCTATACGTATAGACGGATAGTGTCCGTCTATAATGAGAATTTGTGTTTGCACACATCGAAAAGATAGAGATTAGAGAGTCTAGTTGGCCTGGAGATTTAATAAGTTTCTATTTTAATGCTCTCCGTATCAAGTGACAAATAATAAGAACAACTAGTCTTGTTATAGACCGATATATCCGTTTATAGCTAACGACGGATCAAATAGCTTGAATACGGTGACATTTTTTATCCCACCACCCTACTTATTATTTGTCCTATTAAAAATGTGGTATTGTATTTGATCCGTCTTTAGTTATAGACGAATATATGCCGTTTATAATAGATTTTGGGTAATAAGAATACTTTGACACTAGTCACACTACTCTCCATTTTTATTTTCTTCTAATTTGACTTTTTTTTATGGTAAGGTTTTATTATTTTAACATTAAATACCTTAAAAACTACGGAGTACTTCTAACAAATTGTCATATGAAACTAATATTACTTATATTCCCATTTAAAAGTCTTAGAAATATATTGTAACAAGAAAAGTTATTCCATACTGTCCATCATGAAAACCTTGCAGTTAAATGTGAAGAAAACATAAAAATAGATAAATTAATTTATAAAGTAAGTAATATTATCCTAATATGTGGATCACAAATTTTCATTTAAGATGGTACAATCCGTTCTAAGCTTAAGAAGACGGAGTTTTGCTACCCCAAATATTACTGAATAATAGATAAGTAAATGTTATTCCATGGATTTTTGTCCTAGGTTCGAATCCCATTACATGCATACTAGTATAGATTCCGCGTGAATGCGCGGTTTTTAAAAAGAAATATTAAAGAAAATACAAAGTTACAATTATAAAACTTAATATTTAACTCAATTTGATATTTAATTGTAAAATTTATTATTATTAATGTTTTGTATTAATCGATGGAAAAATGAAATTTCAGTATAATCCAGTTGTAACTTGTAAGTATAATATAATGAAAGTCTAATTACAGATATGATATAATAAAAGCCCAATTACAGATATGATATAAAGAAAGTTCAATTATAGCCAAATTTATTTAGGCGGGAAAATTTGGAGATTTCTTATTCTTTTAGTATAAGGGGGATTTCCTCTTTTTTTTTGGCAATCAATATTTTATATTATTATGTAAGTGATTATTGTATTTGTTATACATTTGTGAATTATATTTAACAAATTATGTATATTTTTCTCAATTACAAAATTTATTGATATTTATAAGCTAATTTTTTTTTGCTACTCGGATATTAAATCTTGGGTTTGCCCCTATACATTTTTATATACATAAGTAATATGTAATTAATCTGTCTTAAACTTAAAATGAATACTTAAAAGGAAGACTTACCGCTTACATATATGAAGTATGGATTGTAAATTTGTAGGCCCTGTTTGGTAAACAGCGGATTAATATTAGCAGAAGCAGATTTAGAAAGCAGATTTAACTAGCATAATGATTTAGCGGGTTTGACTAGCAGATTTATTTAGCAGAATTGTCTTAGAGGTGTTTGGTAATTGTCAGTTTTAGATTAGTAGATTGTTTAGATTCTTTGTAAAATGACAAATAAGGATATGAATAAATTATTTATTAAATACTCCATCCTATTCACAATAAACTTCCCTATTTCATTTTCCGTCTATTCACAATAACTTCTCTATTCCCTTTTTTGGTAAGTAATTGTGTGGTCCAAATTTAATTGTATGGTGGGGTAGTGTATTTGTGTGGTCCAAATTTAATTATATGGTGGGGTAGTGTATTTCGTTAATATTTGTGCCAAAATGAAATGGGAGGTTTATTGTGAATAGGAGGGAGTATATAAAAGGAATGTTAGTATTTTTTAAAGGGGTAAATATGACAATATTTTTTCATTCTAATCCGCTAACCTAATATGCTAGTAGAAGCAGCATATTGCAAAATAGCATATCGGACCCCAATATGCTATTTCAATATGTCATTAACCAAACGCTCTAAATAACATATTCGTAAATTAAACATGTTAAACCTCTCCAATATACTGAAATTTGGCCAATATACCATTTATGAAACAGAGCCATGAATCCCTGTTGGAAGGTGATGGCCATGAATAGAAAAAAAAAATGTGCGTTTTTGTAATTTTTGGACAGGGCCCAACATGACCTGCTGAGTGCTGAGGTTAGGCTGTATGTCACATTCCAGACGTCCATGATGGGCATCAATGTGCCTATTTATACCGTCTCCAAAATTAGACCACAAAAAATTGAGCAACAAATACTAAAAACTAAAAAAAAAAAGTAAGTAATAAAATGGAGATTAATATGGTATATGTGATTCATTCATTAGTATGGCCACTTATAGCATGTCTCTTTTGGTGGTGGAATGAGTTATGGTATGTAACCTCGGTTAGGGCTAGGTGTAAGTTATTGAATGCTAAATTACCACCAGGTCACTTGGGTGTCCCTATATTTGGGGAATACTTCACTTTTTTATGGTACTTCCATTTCCTTCATCGTCCCGATCGTTTTATCACGTCCAAGATGGATAAGTAAGTTACTACTATCCTATTTTATGTGTCACATTTGCATCTTATAATCCAACTAAGTTTATTTGTGAGTGTCCACATTAATAAAATAAAAATTCATTGCATCATTTTATAAGCGAATAAAGTATTTTCTATATCACTAATTAATTTTAGAGTTCTTGGACATATGAAGGAAACTCTTTCCTCCTTTAAGGGTGATGGTGTTGGGCTTATGGGTATGGAAGTGGTGAGGGATTAATGTGTCAAGCATGATGGCTTGGTTAGGGTGGTGCTTATTCATAGATATATTTTACTGTTTTATTGACGTAAATGAATATTATACCCTTAAGTTACAAAACATCTAACAAGATAAAAAACGAAAATAGAAACAAGCAGTAACGTGAACAATGATTTCCATCATGTACTTTGGACAACCCTCCCCCCCCCCCCCCTCCCTCCCCCCGGTCGCCACTAGTAACACCGACACCACTGTTGACAACTCACGCGCGACCTCTGCCTTACACCCCCTATAACGGTCAGAGACAGACACTGTGTCTAACCCTAATAACACCGTGTCTAACCACAATGAAGTGATGAGCGACTCACACCGCACCTCCGTCTTACTCCTCTGCCTTACGCCGGCATCTTGCTTACTCCTCTACCTTACGCCAACGATGGACGCCGTGCCTCACTCTAACGCCGACGTCGGACGCTGTGCCTCATCCCAACGCCGACGAGGCCTTAAAACAAACCCTAATTTAACTAGTGTAAATTAATTCCTTAATTTGATATAATATAATTAATAAACTCAATAATTAGAATTATTACTTGATCGGTATGAGAATTAGCATCCATAATTGTGTAATTTGATTAATTTGATTAATCTTACGAGGAAGAGATAAAGAGCATACCGTGGAAAAAAATGAAAAAAAAATCCGTGAAAGAGTAAAACACTTCCACGAAAGAGCAACTACGATAAAAAAAAAAAAGGGAAATTCTCACTTGTACCCTTAATTGGTATGGGCTAATCTTATTTGTACCCCTACTTTTCAAGAAATCCCTCTTATACCTCTAATTTACTAGTTAATCTCACTTGTATCCCTCAAGTATCAAGTATAGGCTAATCTCACTTGCACCCCTATTTTTAAGGAAAACTTACACTTCAACATCCTAGTTACATAGGAATCATGACCATAATATTAAGCACCAACATTTAAGACGTTAAGTGTATTCTCGCTTGTCATTATAAAGTAGGGAAGAAATGTTAAGTACCGTCAAGTAGGATGTTAAGGGCTACTGGCTACGTAAACAATATGAAGAAAAGTACCATAACTGAAATACTAGTTTTCTCTTCAACAAATATCGTTTTTTCCTCAAAATTCATTTTATATGACTCCACTTCATCTTCAATATTCATCTTGTTTGTACCTTCTTCCTCACTTCATCCTCAACATTCATCAATTGCTATAATTAAAGGGTATAAATAGAATAACTAGGAAGTTGAAAAGTACAAATGAGTTTTCCTGAAAGGTAGAGAGACAAGTTTAACTCCATACCAAAGGGGTACAAATGAGAATTTCTCAAAAAACTAATAATATTATGATGATTTTTATACACTTTTTTTTGTTATAATTATGTTAAGTATGACTATTTTATAAAGCGTTTTACTAAATTCTTGTTGGAAAACTAAAACATTAAAGATGAATTCAAAAAATCTGGGAATTAATAGTGATTAAATTAACTTTTACAAAAAAAATTATCGAAAAAAATTATGGTGTAACGGGTTAATATATGGGTAAGTGACGTGAGTATGGTTTTATATTTCCACCCCTTGGGGCGGGTATGATTTTGAAAACTTGTATCCAACATGGGTGATGGGGCAGATATGGGTACAAGTTTTTCTTGATGGATACGGATATAAAGGAGCCTATATCCACCTCCGTCTTGCCACCCCAATGACATCCTTAACCATGATTAACCCTTCTTTCTTAAAACTTATATCCGAGCCCACGGTTACATTGGTTTTGATAGGAAGTATAGTCAATTCAATATCACAACGCTAAACGAAATATCAGTTATTACAAACACGTGACAAACAATAAGTCAATTGATATGATACTCATTTAAATAGTCATTAGTGTAGACCCCGTGCAATGTATGAACGGTATAAATAGTTTTTTATTTTTTAGTGTAATATTTATAAATTTTAAATTGACAATTCATTTATTTTTCAAGTTTCTTATCATTGTATTTTGATTGTAAAAATAAAATTAAAATCGTAAGAAGTCATAAATTGAGTATTTTTAATGATTTTTTTTTCTTTTACCGAGAAAGTAATAATGTAATTTTTTTACTAATAACATACTCTATTTTTAACCGCAACCTTTCTTATCATAAAATGTCAATGAATTTTTATCGTAAAATTCATTAAACCAAAAAAAAAAAGAACTTCTTTATTATAAAAAGACCGGAGATAAATTTATGGGGATGTAAAATATTGAATCTTATAAATATTTACCTAAAAAATTATTCCCATTTACTCATCATACATTCATACCTTTAGTATATGCAAAAATATTATGGCCAATTTTAGGAAATATTTTTTAGGCGGAAAAATAATAGTTTCGGCCTATAATTTTAATAAATAGGGAATGTGGTAAACCTATACTTTCAAACAATGTAAGCATATCCATATCGTATTTTACCTCAAAATTTTGAAACTTAATAATATTGCATAATTTTTATTCTGAGGAATATAGTCAATACAATTAATATTTTAATCTAATTTATTGCATATAAATTTTGGGTGCTGATTTTCGCAGTACCTATTTTACTCATCGCAGTACATTATTGACAATTATACCCCTCTCATTTTCTCATCAATTCTCCCTCTCTAACTAATCTCTAATCTCTTTTCTCTAATTCACACCATTTTTCTCTGGTTTCAATCAATTTGAAGTTGCAAACAATAGCATCTTAGACCAATAATTTTCTTATAAAGCAAACAAGTACCCAGATGCAATTTGAAGTAGACAATCAATTATAAAAGCCGTGTTCCCAAAAAACAAGAAGAAGCCATCTAATTGGTTATTTTTCCATTTACTCTCCGACCCACAACTACTTTAATCACCGCGATAAACGACCGTCCTATTCCACCGTCGACAACTATTATCACCATACATGGTTCCACTGATGTCAAAAATGACGGGTTTGTGCGTGTATGTGTGGGGAAGAACGAATTAGTTTCCGGGCTTCCCGCAGAAGGGGCTGAAAGTATGGTGCGTGGCCGGTGGCTGGCGGAGGGTCAGTATGGTGCGACGAGGGTGGGTTTGTTGGAGGAGGTGGAGGGACGGAGGGTTGAACGCAAACGGGGATGAAACAGTTGCTACAACGAGGGGACGGGTGGGATGGCGACCTAACTGCGGTGATATGACCGTGGGGTGTATGGTGGTGCCGTGGTGGTTGAACACTTGAACGTGGTGGTGGGTTGGGGTTGGGACTTAGGAGTACTGTACTACGTAGACCATTTGGGTTTTTTTTTTTTTTTTTGAATGTAGTACACACTAGTTTTCATCCAAGGGTATCGAATGGAAAATAATAGGTAAAAAGTACTATGATGAGTAAAAAAATGTACTGCGAAAATAAATTGCGTAAATTTTTTATTGAAATAATTGGTAAGCTTATATTTCTTGTATTTATCATTTTTTGTATTAATTTAATATTCTTTAAATAAAGAATTTCAATGAATTTACCCATGTACATGACGAATCGCGAGTCAGGCAAGTATCAAACCCAAATATACGGGTTATTATCAGATAGAGACATTTTTTATTTTATTTTTGTGCGAAGACATTTTTTAATTGAAATAACTGGTAAGCTTATTATTGAATTGTTGAAAACAAACTCAATGTTATAACAATGTTATAGCTATAAAGTGTAACTTTAGATATTTTGCTTATTTAATGGATATTTTGGATAACGTAATCTAATGACTAATAATAAAGCCCAAATATTTTTTGGAATTATCCTATTTAAGGGTTGTTTTGGATAAAATATGTTAAAGGGTTCGTTTGGTTCAGAGCAGATCTTCTGTCTCATTTCATGTCTTATCTAGTGTCTTATTATTTCTCATAATAACACATTAACACTTTAAGATACAATATTACTATTTTTATTATTTCAAGTGTGATGTGTCAAGATTTTAAGGAAATGAGACATAAGATGGGTGGAACAAGTGATCTCTACTGCGTTTGGTTGCCCACCCAATTCATGTGAATTCTAGAATCCTATGAATTGGGATTTTAGAGGTTGTTTGATTACCCCATTTTTTGTAAAATGGGGGAGTTTTTTTTTTTTTTTTGAAGGGATGTAAAATGGGGGAGTTTAAAACTCCTAGGATTTTCAACTCTTACATAATAGGGAAATTTTACCACCTTACCCCCTCATGGTCATTGAAAATTTCTAAGAAAGTAAAACTTCACAATCAAACGGATTATTGTAATTCACGTGAATTTTAATGTAAGAATTAAATTCTCGTGCATTGCAAATTAACACATCAGTTTAATTCTCGTATCAATCAAACGAGGCCTAAGATTGTAAAGTTATTTTATCCTTCTTTTTAGCAATCAATTTTGAGCAAAAATAAATTTGATATTTGCCAAAATTTGACAGCTATTGCCTTGATAAGTGTGCCGCCTATATACAGTTAATGTATTATACAACTGGTTGTATATATAACTTATTTAATATAGTTGAGCTTTGTTATAAAGTTATCGAGCTCTACTAACAAAATTATCGAGCTATGATACAAAGTTATTGAGCTTAACAGAATAATTATTAAGCTCAATAACTTTGTAAAATAACTCAATAACTTGTAAAATACTTCAACAACTTTGTATAAGAGCTCAACAACTTTGAGGCGGTTGTACAATGCTACTATACAACTGGTTGTAGGATAGTATTTGTGGCCTATATATTGTTCATCATATTGGGCGTGATATTTTGCTCTCTAAAACCCTAATGTCCTAGTCTCTTATCAACATGGCATCATGAAATTGGTCATTGGGCTAGGAGTGAAAATAAGTTAGTAGAAACATTTTCAATAAACTAATTGACAATATGCAAGATATTCACCACAAAATAAGGAGTAAATAAAGCTAGTCAGTTATACACAAAATCATTGCTAACAATAGATGATTACGGTTTGTGAGGTATTCTAATCTTGGAAGTTAGTTTAATTTGAGGAAACGCGGCTTGTGAAGAGGCTTTGTGAGCATGTCATCAAGTCGGTCCGGACCATTATTGTGCTGAATTCTAAAGAAACCGAGACAAACATGGTCTTTGACGAAGTGGAAGCAAGGGCAAGGTGTTTCATGCGAGAGTGAAATACAGGGTTGGTCGAGTAGTGTGTTGCACTAAGGTTATTACAATAAACAGTGGGCGGTTTAGTGACGGAGATGCCAAGTTCAGGAAGTAGCGACGTAAGCCATAATACTTCAGAGGTTGTATCAGCTATAACACATAACTCGGCTCCAGCGAAAGACCGTGAAAATGCTCGTTGCTTTTTGGAGGACCATGAGACGGGATTGTTACCAAGGTAAACAAGGTAGCCCATGGTGGGGCCGTAGTCATTGGGGTCACCAGACCAGTCAGCATCACAAAAAGCGTGAAAGAATAGAGGAAACATTTTAGTAAGTTGGATGCCAATATGGAGTGTGCCATTAAGATAGCGCAAGATACGTTTTCAGGAGTGCCCAATGAGAAGCCGTGGGGTGAGATATATATTGAGCTCATTTGTTGACGGAGAAGGCTATATCGGGTCGTGTGAGGGATAGATATTGAAGACTACCAACAATAGCACGATAGTCAGTTTCATTGTCAATAGTTTGGTCGGGTTGTTTGGTCAAAGGAGGGTGCAAGAGCATAGGTGTTGATGCAGGTTTACTTTCATGCATATTATATTTGTGAAGTAGGCCGGATAGGTATTTGGTCTGATTTAGGTGTAGGCCAGTTTTAGTGTGGGTGACCTCAATACCAAGGAAAAACGATAGAGGACCAAGGTCTTCCGGATAAAATTTAGTGTAAATACGGGTAATGATTTTGCGGATATGGGTGATGTGGGGTACGATGTGTGTGTTGTTAGTGCTGTAAATAAAAAGAGAGGGGTCGGAAAGTGAATTACGAAAACCGAAAGCAAGAAGATAAGTTTATAGATCGGTATACCAGGCAGCAATGTTTGTTTAAGACCGTAGATGGCTTTTCTTAGTTTACAGACATGATCGGGTTTGTCTGTGACAACAAAGCTAGAAGGTTGACTCATAAAGATGGTGTCATCAAGGCGGCCTTGAAGATAGGCAGTTGTTAATGTCAATGTGATAGAGGTGCCAATTGATTGTGATAACGAGAGTGAGGATGAGACGAATAGTAGTTGGTTTAAAGACCGGACTGAATGTTTAAGAGTAGGCGATGTCGGGTCTTTGATGAAAGTCTTTGACGATGAGACGTTCTTTGTATTGTTTCAGACTCTCGTCGGGGTTGTATTTTATTCGACATACCCATTTTCATCCAATAAAATTTTGGGCTAGGTGACGAGGGACAAGGGTCCAGGTTTGACTTCGAAGTAATGCTTGGTTCTCGTCAATCACGGCGGCACGCCAACGAGGGTCAGGGAGGGCTTGCTTGGTCGTAGGGGTGACGTGAGCAGTAGACGATAGGGCAAGTTTGGCGTATTTTGGATTGGGTTTGATGATGTTATGGGAGAGATTGATTGCAATACGGAAAGGTGGAGGTAAGGGGGTGGCTGGCTGGTTCGAAGGAGATACATGCATGGGAAGCAGAGGTACGAGCGAGGCAGGGGGTAGCAGGGTTATAAAACCAATTGACAGTAAGAGGAGTAACCCCCTTGGTTATAAAGTGATACTAAGTAATATCCCGCGCTTCAGGTGGCCTGTTTGAAAATTTTATTATTATAAGTGAAGAAAAATAATTAGTTCATATATGACATTTAATATATTTACCTATAAATAAAAATAAATTAACTTTCTCAAATCTTATTTTCTTAGGTTTAACTTCAATATTTTAAAATAAAATACATACAGTTTTAATTTTTGTTAAGGAGCAATAGTTAGTTATTCATGATCAACATTATTATATAAATAATTTTGTTACGTATCAAATATCATATTAATTAAAATAAATATATTCGAATAATGCAATAATCAACATTAAGTTCTTAAGTTAGAACAGTTCACGATACGTTATGTTCCAAATCAATTAATATTTGTTCAAAACTATGTGAATATAATTTGATGCATTTTTCAATATTTAATGTATAACGTCTGATATTTATGTATCAAACATGTAGCTATGTGTCAAACATATTTATAAGAAATTTGGACCTTTTATTTTTTGAAACTACATACTTCCTCCCATTCACAATAAACCTCCTTATTTCCTTTTCCGTCTATTCACAATAACCTCCCTATTTCCTTTTTTGGTAAGTGTTTGTGTGGTCCAAATTGAATTGTATGGTGAGGTAGTGTATTTGTGTGGTCCAAATTTAATTATATGGTGGGGTAGTGTGTTTCCTTAATATTTGTGACAAAATGAAATGGGACGTTTATTGTGAATGAGAGGGAGTATAATATATTTAACTAACAGTAATATCTAGCTAGGCATATGTTTTATAGTTGTCGTATACATATTTAGTTGAAAATATTAAAAAAAATGTAATATGTTTTCTACTTTTTGACGTCCTTTTAAAAATTATTGTACTTAATAATCATTAATTTTATTTTGATTAGTCAAATCTCCTTGCAATCACTGTGTACATGCATACTTGTTATCACATTATTTAAAACTTCTTAAATCTCTAATGTATTTATTTTGTCGCAATATAATTTTTTTCATTCTAAGGATATAAAAACCCTATCTCTTATTAGTTATTTTTAAATTTTGTTTTTAACAAATACAATCTCTGAGTTTATATTCCAATCCTACAATGGACTTACATGAATGACATATATCGACTAAATTAGTATCTTTGTCAACTAACTATTGCACATCCTCTCCTGTTACCACGATATTAGAGGGGCCATAGCCAAAATTCAGGGACCCATAAATTCTAATGGCTAAGAATCACACAGTTTGCATCATTTCTTTCTTCAATCCGTCTTGCTTGTAACGGTCACAAGCTTGTGACGTCTCACAATTCCTTCCCACTTGCCCTACTTGCTTGTCCTCCCACGTGCAAATTTGTCTCACGTTACAAGCTTGTGATGGATTTAGCCTGTCACAAATGAGAATTTGTGTTCTTTCTATTAGCTATTGATTGATGGTCATTTTTAACCATAAGAATTGATTACCCCATAAATTAGGGTCCTCGAATCGTGATGGGAAAAGATAGACTACCACTACTATTCAAAGACATCATCGTGTTATGCATATTAATGGGAAGATGCTACGGTTACACTCGGTGTATAGAATCTTCTATACACCACCAATTAAAACTTGACATATGGAGAAATCTATTTGTATTTATGGTGGGAAATATTAAAAGCTTTGGAGGGAAAAAAAATCATCTTTGGTGGGAAAGATGGAAAGGAAAATTTTAAAATCTTTATTAATTATGGTCATAACTAATAATTATATTTCCTATAATAATAATAATAATTTATATTAAATCTTAACAAAATATTATCATATCTCCTAAAATTTCTACCCTAACAATTACACAGTTATCTACTAGAAACAAAAAAAAAAAAAACAAAAAAAAAAAAAAACAAAAAAAAAACAAAAATCATACGTTGCTTTCCATAAAAAAAAATTATGGTTAATGACACCATGAGAAATCGAACTCTGATATCAAGGAAAAAATAATTATCGGTTCTCCTTCGTCAAACCATAATCAAATTTCTCACAAACTTTTCAATTATGAATCACAAATTTTATATCAAACAAGAATTAATCCGTTTTATTAATAAACTACAAAAATTTATTTCATTTAACTTGATTTGATACTTATAGTCTTCAATTAGGGTATTGGGTTTTTGTAATAAAAAATGATTTGCTAACATACACAATGATCAAATTCTTGTACAATGTTCATCGCGAATTTATCGCTGTAAACTTTTGTACGATGTGCGTCCAACGCACTAGGGTTTTCAGATTAACCCCCGGTCGTTGCTTCTGGTGGTTGTGGTCGCACGTGGGAGGTGTGGCGGCAGGGGATGGCGGTCGCCGGCATGAGTCTTCGTCGGTGCCTACGCGTGGGTGGTGGGAGGAGACATACTGTCTAGCTAACTTTGCTATTAGGGAAAAAACATAAAACCGGAATAAAATTCACAAAATAATAGAGTAACTTAAAAAATAATATCTTAGGCAATCTTAATAATTATGGCATATAATAATTTAGGAAAAGTTTCAAATTTGAAGATTGATTTTTTGAATTATGGCTCCCAAATTTTTGACTAAATCAAACTTAAAAAATATTCTATCTCAATCCCACAATTGCCACGTGTCGTAACGTTACTCGCAGTGTATAGAAGATTCTATACACTCAGTGTAACTGTAGCCTTTTCGATATTAATGGACCTGAACTACGTCAATAAAAGCCCCTATATATAAAGGATAAGTTTTTTTTAAGCTTTTTTATTGACTCCCTAAATTTAGGAATTTTTTTTTTCTTATGATAATGGTGGGACCCAATTGTCACTATAATTTTTCACAAAATCTCATTGAAGACGACACGTATCCGTTACTTTGGAGTGACGGATACCATTTCCTCTCACAAATGACCCAAATAGAGGAGAAAGGGAAGCACATGAGGGTGCCCCACCTTCTCCCCCCTATCCGTTTTGTGAGTGACATTACCCGTCACTTGCTCCAACCTGTCTTCAGCAAGACTAACTGATAATTTTTAATTTCTAATATTTCTATACCATGTAATTTTATAAAATATTTAATTCGATGGTTTGTAATCTGTCTGAATTTGCAAAAAAACATATTAAAAGATTAATAAAATAATGACAATTTTATAACATTAATGATTCGGAAATAAAATAAATCTGAAAGGACATTTGTAAGACGCTATTAGTTTTTTGTTGGCTTCCGTTTATTGAGTATATATGTTTGTAATTGATAGGAACTTTACAAAATATTATATATCTTGCATTATCTCATACTATTGTATGCTATTGCATCATACATTTTTTTTCTCCAATACTTATGCATCTTGCCAAATGATAAAATATTCAATCCCGTGCAAATTTGCACGGGCATAAAACTAGTTCTACTTTGAACTTATGATTGGTAAAAGCTTATAAACTTTAAAATGGTCAATACTCTTCTAATTCGGGAAAGTGATAGGGCACCAACCGCCACCATAATTAAAGAAAATGAAAATATAAGAAAATAAGAAAATAATTAGTTTTTCTACCCGTGAAAATCACGGGTGCGTTTAATATTAATTGTTTGAGATTATGCATAAGTGTAACCTCATTAGTCACTAATATGAAACATTTTGAAATTTTTATTGTTAACGCTGACACACAAAACTTTTTCATCTTAATTATAATTCATGTCGTTTGATGAGAAGCATAACAACATTTTAATATCTATTTTTATATAAATTAAGATATTATATGAGTAACAGGGTAAGTAGACGTAATACCACATGAATGTAATGTGGAACTACTTAATTAGACATTGAGAATTGTGATATAAAATTAACCGTGTTAATTGAATAGACGATAAGTCAGTTGGCCTATATTTTTTACTTTTAATTTGTTTCTCATATATCTAAATAGTATAAAAACTGAGTTTTTTTTAAGCTTTCTGATTGGTCGAGAGATTTTAGGAAAAAATACATTTGTTTTGTTAGTGGTGGGGACCATTTGAAAAAACAAATAAATTAATTTCAGTTCTTCTCTTTTACGCGTTTAGTTTTACAAATTTATATGTATATTCACTAAATTTTACAAAACATTATACCAACGTTGCATTATTGTATTAACACATTAAATTTTAATAAATTACTTTACAATATAGGAAAAAAACTACTTTTAATTTTGTACAAATTTAAGTCAACAAAAAAAAAACTAACTTGCAAAAGGAAAATTGATTTCTAAATACAATGTGATTTCAGATTATGTATAATATAATTTTACTCTTCAATCTTTGTAGAGTAATGTATTTTCATATCTAGCTTAGTGTATTTATGAACGTAATGTTTACTCTTTTCAAATTTCTTAGTAAAAATTCATTATTTAAAATACCCGTGCATTTTTTGCATGGGATTAAAACTAGTTTTCATTAGTAACCCTTTCAGTTTCACGTTAACTCCACTTATGGTGGGCCGTGATTTTTTTTTGTATTAATTTTTTTTTCATTGCAATATAATTTTTGTTGTTTCATATGATAATGTGGTTTTAGAAGAGTATGCTTGATGCTCTTTATGTTATCCTTGTACTACTCAGTGCCGTCTTTGGGCCCGTGCGGGCCGAGCGGCTGCACAGGGCCCCCAATTTTTTGGGTCAGAAATCAAAGTAAAAGTAAGAATAAATAAGTACAGTACACTAAATGTTCAATGAAAGATAGTGTCTTGATGGATAACAATTAGGTTTTTAGACAAGAGATCTCAGGTTCAAGACTTAGTAGCCACATTTATGTATTTTTTTTCTTTCTTTTTTAAAATTTTGTTTCTTAAAATGTTATATAGGGGCCCCATATCTAGAGTTCGCACAGGGCCCCCCAAAATTCCGAGACGGCCCTGGTACTACTATGGTATTTTAATTTACTACGTTATATGAAAGAACTATGTTCTTTTATTTTTTTAAGCTCTTTTTATATGTAACCAATTCATTGAAACTAACGGGTAAAATTATACAACAATATGGCATAATTAAATTAATATGATGTTGTAACAATAAAATAGTAAAACCTTATTTATATGTTCAATTGTTTTTTTTGTGAGATAATTTATTATAATATAAAATCTTAAAATTAAAATTTAGAATTTACTTTGATATTTAGTTTTTATTTGTCTTTAGTTTACTTTAAAGTTAAAAAGATAAATTTTAATGTTTGTGGTGTTCGAGTCTGTATTTAGTCTTACAAATTGCTTAGCCTTTACTTTTTTATTTTTTTAAATAACAAACACTGTGACAGCCTAAAACTATGGTGATATTTAGTGCTTTGTTTTTTTTTCCTTTATTAACTTTTTTTTGTCTCTTATTAATACTCCGTAATAAATGACTTGGTGATGTGGAGGAGGATTGTGTAGATAATTGAAAATGTTGATGTGGCATAAAGGTAGGTGATTAGTTTACCTTTTTATTGTATATATAGATATATAGATGGGTTTGTTTTCACTTTCACGTCAAATCCTGAAAGGTAAGACCCTAATTATTCTTAAAATTAATATAATGCAAGACTAACTAGTCATCTTACTACAAATCATACCCATTAATCCATAAATTCAAAGATTAACGCCACATTTTGATTACATTTTCATTCAATTTCATGTTATTATTATCGTGAAACTGTCTTATGTGAAAATTTTCATTACTTTTTATGAGTTTAATCCCTATAGAGTTGTTTATTTACATTTTGTTAATATTAGTCATATTGGAATGAAAATTCAATTTTAATGGAATTTGAAGGCAACGGTTAAATAATGTATTTGTTTTCACTTTAATGGGATTTTCATTAATTATTTATTTATTAATGATAATTTGAATTATTACCTTCAAGGCTTCAAATTAATTAGTATATGGAACATTATCATAATTTGATTAACTCTTAGCTCATGAAAATTATGACATGATTCACCTGAACTGATCTTGACCCGACTCAAACCGTAATCGATTCAAAATAGCAGAACCGATAAAAGTGCCTAAACGAAATGAACTACCCTAATTGATATCGAACCGAAGCCTAAACTAAGATCAACCCCGATTAAAACTAAACCGATTTAATCGGAGCCGAAATCTAAATGACGGAATGACCCATTTGCCAGGTTAGCGTCACTTCGACAGATCCCTATCGCATGATTATGTCCACCAATCACAAAACATGTGAGTTTAAGTGACTTTATTTGGGCAGGACCCAACACCTACCTAGTATAGTACTCTACTGCGGAGTATCATCAGTGAGCCTATTAATACCGTTCCTAAAATATTTCATGTGGCAACACATAATTAAGAGCACCAAGCAACAAAAAAATAATTCGAAAGGGCATAACCGATAAAACTGCCAAAACTAATGGAGATTAATTAATAATTAACTAGTATAACTCTCATGTAAATACACGATATTTAAATATATATTCCCTCCATTCAACAATTATCACCCTATTTCTCCAATTTATGTGAGGGGTATTATATTGAAGTGTGGTGATAAAAGTTGAATGGAGGGAGTATATTAGAAAATTTGATAATTAATTACTATAATGCAGTTTACCTCTATTTTAAAAATGATAGAAAATTTGCATATATAATTCCAATGAGATATTTTATTAGCCTTATTTACGTAAAAGTTAAATAATGATTGATGTTATAAAATTGATTAGGAGATAAATATTGTTTAATACTTAGTAAATATAGATAGTGAACACTAATTAATTAGAAAGTAAATATTGTCCAGTAGAATAGCACTTAGGTGGGAAATTTAAGCGGGAGAATTTGAAGATGTGTTAATCGTTTAGTATATAGGAGATGCGGTGTATGTGATTAGTTCAGGTCCTTATTTTATAAATAGTTAACCCATTTCCTTTCTATGGTTGAGATCGCATTCTGCCAATATGACAATATCTAATGATTCTAGATTTATGTATAAAAATAAATGAAAAATGGAAATTGGAGGAAAATATTATTAAAATGGAGAGGATTCAGGTGGGGCATTAATAATAGAGGTTTGTCAAAAGGTTTGTAAGATGATGTGTCCATTATTTTAGAGGTTTGTCTACAAACCCTCTATTGTTGGACATGTGTGTTGAGGTTCATGGATGATAAGGGTTACAGCTTAAGGCATCCACAGTAGATGAACCTCGAAAGAGGTTTGTCAGATGACACATCATCAAATTAACTGTTCCGGGTGTAATTCCAGAGCAGTTATTTGTTACCACCCGTGCTTGTAGAATGACGTCTTTGGTTGGCTTCTCCTTTCGGTCTCCTGAAACAGTGAACAAACTGAGGGCTCGGCTTTGGACCGAGCGAACTCACTCCGACGCTCAAGTCAGTAACTTAGAGAGGTAAGTTGTGGTTACTTGGCGAAGTATGTATTGTAGAGAGATAAGGAAGATATTACCAGATGAATAGTGATTCTTAGGTTAAGTTGTGGATCCTTTCCTCAATGAGGGTTGAGGAGTATTTATAGACTTTCCCCTTTTGTCACGTAGTGGCCAAGTGGCCAAGTGGCTAGCAGGTGGAAAGACTGAGCTACCCTCGGCCGAGGGACCTATGGCAGGCCGGCGGATCCTGTTGACTCGCCGCCGAGGGGTCTTGGATATGAGTTCGCGGATATGTGCCCCGGCTGGCTAGTTGCCCCAGCCGAAGCATAAGAGACAGGCCGACAGGCTGCGTCGGTTAAGCTGTCTAAGTCGTTGACTTTGCTGTGGATATCTTTGACCTTGCTCAATGTGTTGACTTGGTCAGAGGGTGCAGAATATGCCCCATCAATTTGCCCCCAGCGTAGTCTATGCCGTGGTATGGGCTCCGATATACGTTGAGCGTATATTCTGCGTAAGACAAAATTTTTCTGCCCCGGCTTCTTCTACCTCGGCGTGGCTCTGCTTAGGCCGTACCATATCCCCCCTCCACATGGATGTGTAATGGACATCAGATGTGGAAAAGAAAGTGGTGCTGGCCGAGACCGAGGTTGTGAGCGCCGTGTGCTTTTGATTGCCCCCAGCCGGTGTTGACAAGCTTGGTTGATCATGTGGCCGGCGGAGAACAGATACTTAGGAGTTTGTTGAGGAAGATGAATGGGCAGAGAGATTTGAAGGGGCGTGTTGAAGACGCTTGGTCACTGTTGCATTGATTGACGTTCAACTGTTGCAACGATTGACATTCCGTGGTTGCATGTCGACACGTGTCGTTGCCGATTGACGACGTTTCATGGGCTGTGCCCTGATTGGTCCTTCTTCATGGGCTTTCCCCTATAAATAGGGCGGTTAGTCCCTGAAATTGGCCACCAATTTCATTTTCCCTAAAAATTTTCTTCTTTCTAGCCCTCTTTGACGAAACTTCTCTCTAGCTTTCGGAATTGTTACTTCGGCTAGACCTTTTCTTCAAGGTAAACAACCAGATTTTTCCCTTTTTAACTTGTAAGTTTTGTTGTAAACATGTCTTCTGCTGGTGCCGGACCTAGTAAACCCGCGCCGGGGGGTTCCCCGTCGCGTCTTGACGAGGGGGAGGCACTGGCCGCCGTCCCGCTAAGGTCTGGGGGCCCTAGGTCCCCTTCTCCCGAGGTTGACCCAAAAGTTTTGGAGGATTGGGAGGATGACGCCGAAACTGATGAGGATTTTGATGATGTCGGCGAGGATGTTGGAAGGATCCGTCCTAGTGAGGAGAGGCAACTCATCATGGATCATGGCGACGCCTGTAAGGCCGGCCCTGATCGTGCTTGGACCCATAAATTCGCCAGTTGTTCCGGCGAAACATTCTTCGAAGGCCATTTCTACTTCGGCAGGGGATACAAAATTGTTGTCCCTGAGGAGGGTCAGGCCGTCTGTTGCCCTCCACCGGGTTGCCCTCCACCGGGTTGCATCGGCGTATATATCCGGCACTTGGAGTACGGGCTCCGGTTTCCGCTGAACGAGTATGTTATGGCCATCATTAGAGCCATGAACGTCGCCGTGGCCCAACTGCACCCCTTGGCTATCAGGACCATAATTGGCTTTGTCTGGCTCTGTCTCTTCAAGGGGGAGGTCCCAACGGTCAATTTATTCCGTCGGCTTCACCACCTTCGGCCGTCATTTCCTGGTCGCGTCGGATGGTACAGCGTGCAAATGGAGCCGGGTTACGTCTCCGTTGATAAGCTTACTTCTTGCAAAGACTGGAAAGATCGGTGGGTGTACGTTGAGGTGCCGGATGACTATCCGCTGCCCCGGTCCTTTCAGCACCAAGTTAATTTGCGGTGCGAGACTAAGGCGGAGCATGACAGATGGGTCACCCGGAATAAGCTCAAGATGGACGCCGACAAGGTCCCTCTTAATGCGGATGAGAAGCTGGCGATGAGGCTTTTTGAGGTGGACAAGAGTGGGCTGCCGAAAAGATGGATTCCCCCGACGCAGATCATTCTTCAGGATGAGCTGCTCTGCCATGTCGGCCTTATACCGGCCCTAGCACAGGGTGAGTGGGGTCGGTGTGAGGCCCATCTATGCTTTCAATGTTTCTGTTTCTTTGAATTTTGATTTAGTTCTTATACTTAACTCTTGCTGTGTTTCCTTCGCAGACCACTTTGGACCGGACCTGTCTGAGGATATCCTCCGGAGAATGGGGCTGCACAAGGACAAGACCGTTGCTGATTTGCATCCTAAGGCTCTGGTCCGTGATCGCAGAACGTCGCCGAATGATCTCATGGATCAGCAGCTGAAAGGCTTGAATGTGGAGGCGGCCTAGGCGAAGGTCGCTAGTAACATGCCGCGCCGGACGCGGAAAGCGAAGTCTTCGGCGGCGACGGCGTCGACATCAGTTGTTCCTCCTATCCCTTCAGTCCAGAAGGAGACGGTGGTGATTGTTGACATTACCAATGGGGAGGACTCCGATGCGGAGGGATCTCCCCTTGTCCTTAAGAGGAAGAAGTCTACCCCTGCTGCTGCGGGTGTTACCGAGGGCGGCAAGGAAATGGGCCCTCCGACCAAGAAGTCCAAGCCTGGTACTGATCTATCCTATGGCTCAGACTTAGCCGGCTCATTGGGCGTTCCTGATGACAGGCTTTCTGGTTTGTCCATGAATGTTGACATGGATGATTTGATTGAATTTTTTGTAGATCAACCGCTGCCGTCCACCGGACACAATGTTGAACGGCGTGCCGAGGGGAAAGCTGCGCAAGCAAGTGGTCAAGATGCCACCGTTGTCACCTCCTTCCCGAAGCCTACCCCCTCCGTTAAGTCGGAGGGCCTAGGTTTGATCGGGTTCTTGGCGAAGTGGGCTGATACGGCCGGTGCTCTTATTATGGATCAAGAGAAGACCATGGTGAAGCCGCCCACGCTTGAGAGGCTAAGGCTTGAACTCGACGCGGCCAACAAGGAGGCTAAGAGGGCCAAGGCCGAGGCGGAGGAGGCGATCCGTGCCGAGAGAAAACTCGGGGAGGACGCTGAAAAGGAGGTCCTTCTTTGAGAGAGCCAAGGCCGAGGCCGCGGCGGCCGAAGCCGCTAAGGCTGCGGGAGATGCGTGACCTCGTTCAGAAGCACGCCGACCTTTACCTTACGCAGAGGAACGAATTTAGGGGCTTGTTCCAGGCCCAGGGGAAGGTGGTCCGGAACAAGGATGCTATCATCGCCCAAAGGGAGGAGGACATTGAGACACTCCAAACCGTTCTCCTCCCTAACATGTGCGCCCAATACCGGGACCTGGCCGAAGAAGCCGCTGCCGGAAGTGATTGAGGAGCTCTTCCCTCTTGATGGCTTCTTTCCGTGGGACAGATTTGACGAGCTGTTTGATGACAAGCTCGAAGCTAAAGAGGAAGCCGCGAAGGAGAAGGCCAAGGAGGAGGTAAGGGTGAAGAAGGAAAAAGAGGTGGCCGCGGAGAGGGCAACCCTTGCTGAGAAGACTAAGGCGGCCAAGGAGGAAGCTGAGAGGGCAAGGGCTGCTGAGGCTGCTGAGGCTGAGGCTGCCAAGAAAGCTGAGGCTGCTGAGAAAGCTTCTGGGTCGCCCATCAAAGATGGTGCTTTGCTACCGCCGCGATGGCAAGCAAAGAACAGGCATAGGAGACGACGGGCGGTCGTCACCGGCTCACCCGGCGTCTCGGATAGCCAGTAGTCGTGGAGCCAATTATTAGGCCTTTCCTCCCTGCCATCTTTTGGCGCTTAAATGATACGTTTGTAACCTTTTGCTTTTCTTTTCCTTGTATTTTGTACAACTTTGGTAGGTTGTGTTTTGGCTTATCCCTATGGGGACGGCCGTCGTCTGTATTTTCCTCACTTGTAACCTGTTATCATTTTTAATAAGAGTTTGCTTATTTTGCCTCTGGCTTGGCCGAGGTCTTTTCTTGTCTTCGTCTGAGTTGTCTTCTTACGTTATTAATTGAGCGCTTCTTTTGTTTCTACCTCGGTCTGACCGAGGCAGTTAGAATGCGTATCTCAACTGTGTTTAACGTTCCTAAGGCATCTTTGGTCGCTTTGCAGTATCAATCTATGCGCTGGTAGTGGCTGCCGTAACGCCTGCTTCCTTATAGTGACTGCCGTGGCGTCTACCTCTTGGAGTGACTGCTGCGGCGTCTACCTCTTGGGGTGACTGCCGTAGCGTCTACTTCTTGGGGTAACTGTCGTGGCGCCTGTTTCTTGATAGTGACTGCCGTGGCGTCTACCTCTTGGAGTGACTGCCGTGGCGCCTGTTTCTTGATGGTGACTGCCGTGGCGTCTACCTCTTGGAGTGACTGCTGCGGCGTCTACCTCTTGGGGTGACTGCCGTAGCGTCTACTTCTTGGGGTGACTGCCGTGGCGCCTGTTTCTTGATAGTGACTGCCGTGGCGTCTACCTCTTGGAGTGACTGCTGCGGCGTCTACCTCTTGGGGTGACTGCCGTAGCGTCTACTTCTTGGGGTGACTGCCGTGGTGCCTGTTTCTTGATAGTGACTATGGGGGGAACTGAACACTTTGGTGGAAACTTGGATGATTCTTCATTAGATATAAACATGCGTCGGGGTGCCCACAGTTGTCTCGGGCACCTCCGCCGCTATACAAAATTTTTCCCGAGATTGTCCGTCCCAATGGCTTATCAAAGGCGCACCCTCCATGTCTGTCAGCCGGTGTGTTTTGAGAGAGCGTCGGACCTGGGAATGTACTGTATCTGGAAGGACTTCAATTTGGCGGTGTCGGCTTTTATCCTTTCCAGGTATCTTACCATCCCATCGTCTCGAGCCCCATACTCTCCCCTGATTCGGTTGGCCACCGGTAGTGAGCATGTTTTTACCACGACGTGCTCCGCCCCGGCAGCCCTAGCTAACTCGACTCCCTTTATCACCGCCTCGTATTTGGATCCGTTGTCTGAGGCCGAGAAGGTAAATTTTAAGGCGTGCTCAAACACGTCTCCGTTTGGGCTGGTGATAAAGATGCCGGCTCCTGTGCTGTTCGCCGTGGGTGACCCGCCAGTAGTTATTTCCCATATGCCGGGATGTTGTTCTTCTTGGTCGGTCGGGGTTCCTCCAACCATGCCGACGTTGGTATTCATCGGGTCTTCCTCCTGCTGCAAGGATGGGCTCTTCCCCTTCTCTGACTGCTTTGCCACTTTGAGGGATTGCATGTTGCACCCTCTGGCGGATATCTGGGTGTTGACCACCTCGTCCTTCTCGTTCTTGGAGACGAGCTTATGCGCTTCCCCCCGGTCCGAGACATACATTAGTGTCAGGGCCCGGATGGACATTGCTGCGTCGGCCTCGCTCAGAGTGACTCGGCCTATGAGAACGTTGTAGGCGGACGAGCCGTCGATGACCACGAACTCTGCCAGGATATTCTTAGCCGCATCTCCCTCGCCGAACATTACTGGCAGTCTGATTGACCCCAGGGGTACCAGGCCGGCCCCAGAGAAACTGTACAGCGGATTGGTGCAGGGGCTCAGGTCCTCAATCTTCAGGCCGAGCCCCTGAAAGCACTCCCTGAACATAATGTTCGTGTAGGTGCCTGTGTCAATCAGGTACCTCTTGACTAGGTGGTTGGATATGTCCAAGTGGACTACAAGTGGGTCGCTGTGAGGGGCGATGACTCCCTCGTAGTCCTTCTTCCCAATGGTTATATCGGGGATGTTGGAAGCGGTGGCCGCTGTTTTGGGCACAAAGTTGATGGCCTGATACAGCTCGTTCAGGTGCCGTTTGTGCCCATGAGCGGACCCACCGTTCTCGTTGCCCCCGATGACAACATTGATTACTCCTATCCGTTCGAAGACGGATTTTTTATTCGAGCCGCCGACGCGCCTTTTTGGCCTTTGGCGACATATTTGTCGAGGCTCCCCTTCCGGATCGCTCTTCGATGGCATTCTTCGATGCGCGCTGTTGTCGATAAGGTGACCGGTGTGGCCGTGGTACTCACAGTACTGGCTCGTGTCACCGTCTCCCTTCGGCTTGGGGGGCCTTTCCCACTTCTGGCCCTCGTGCTTGCTCAAGGCGAAGACCTCGGCGGCAGATACGACCAAGGGGGTGTGGCCATTGAACCGCTTCTGGTAGTACGGTCCTGAATTCCCCCCGGCGCCCGCCGAGTTTTGCTTTCTGGTGGACCCGTCAGATCGTGACCTATTATTGTCACGGCGTCCTTCATCCGGGTTATCCTCCCGGCGACTCTTTCTCTCTGAGTGCCCAGCCTCGCTGGGGCCTACCCAGGTTTTGTGGTAGTCCTCCACTTTTATGGCCTGATCGGCCATCTTCCTGGCGGAGTCTAGGTTCAGGCCGCCGCACTTGATGAGCTCATTTTTTAGGTCTCCTCTCGGGTGGCCTTTCATCAGCGCGAAGGCTGCCAGTTCGCTGTTCAGCTCACGAATCTGCTGAACCTTGGCGTCGAACCTCTTCACATAACTTCGGAGAGACTCGCCTCCCTCCTGTCTGATAGTCAGGAGGTCCGAGGTCTCCACGGCCCTCCTCTTGTTGCAAGAATACTGGGCTAGGAATGTGTCCTTTATGTCGGCGTAAAGATATCCGACCCGTCGGGTAGCCCCTCAGTACCAACTTTGTGCCATCCCATGCAGTGTCGTTGGGAAGACTCGGCACCAAACCTCGTCGGGTTGCTCCCATACCGACATGTGAGACTCGTAAGCCTCAACGTGGTCGGTCGGGTCGCCTTCTCCTTTGTATGCTATGGGTGGCAGCTTTAGCTTAGTCGGCACCGGGGTCTCTAAGACGTAGGTGCTGAGGGGCTGTCTGACCACGTGTCGAACGACACGCGGCGATCGACTCCTCGCACCCCTAGTCCGGCTCCCCTCCCCGTGGCGGGAAGGGCTTCTTCTCCGACTCTGGTGAGTCGGGCTTCTTCCCCGACTCTGGTGAGTCGGGCTTCTTCCCCGACTCTGGTGAGTCGGGCTTCTTCTCCGACTCTGGTGAGTCGGGCTTCTTCTCCGACTCAGGTAAGTCGGACTTCTTTCACTCCTCCGGGAATGCCTCGTCGGTCTTTGCGGCGACGCCGTCCTCCCGTGAGTGCGGGAAGGACTTAGGTCTGCCACTAGCGCTCTGGGCTCCCCCGGCGTCTTGACAGGGCCAGCTTCTTCCAGTGTTCCGTTCAAGTCTCTTGGAGTCACATTACGGGCCCTGGTCTCCTGGACGGGTTCCGCCGCTCTTGTCGGTGTGACAGTGTGAGACGGCGTACTACTAATTAGGTCCAGGAGTAGCTTCGCTTTGCTTTGCCTCGACCACGTGTCCCATGATGGTGACCGGTCGGCGGGCGTGGCGTATCTGGTATTATTGGCATCCCGTACTCCGGCTGAATTACTAGGCGGTGGAGGGCTGCGCAACACCAGAATTGTGGACGGTATCCTCATGGTAGAATTTGGTTTCGTCAGTCACGAATACCTCTTGTTGTTTTGACATCTTCTTAGCTTTTTGGGTGGGTTTTTGTTTTTTTTTTTTGTTTGGGAATGAATGTGACTAGCTTCTAGTATCTTTTCCCACGACGCGCCAATTGTTTCGGTGTAATTCCGGAGCGATTATTTGTTACCACCCGTGCTTGTAGAATGACGTCTTTGGTTGGCTTCTCCTTTCGGTCTCCTGAAACAGTGAACAAACTGAGGGCTCGGCTTTGGACCGAGCGAACTCACTCCGACGCTCAAGTCAGTAACTTAGAGGGGTAAGTTGTGGTTACTTGGCGAAGTATGTATTGTAGAGAGATAAGGAAGATATTACCAGATGAATAGTGATTCTTAGGTTAAGTTGTGGATCCTTTCCTCAATGAGGGTTGAGGAGTATTTATAGACTTTCCCCTTTTGTCACGTAGTGGCCAAGTGGCCAAGTGGCTAGCAGGTGGAAAGACTGAGCTACCCTCGGCCGAGGGACCTATGGCAGGCCGGCGGATCCCGTTGACTCGCCGAGGGGTCTTGGATATGAGTTCGCGGATATGTGCCCCTACCGGCTAGTCTGCCCCCCGACCGAAGCATAAGAGACAGGCCGACATGCTTTGCGTCGGTTAAGCTGTCTAAGTCGTTGACTTTGCTGTGGATATCTTTGACCTTGCTCAATGTGTTGACTTGGTCAGAGGGTGCAGAATATGCCCCATCATTAACAAACCTCTCCAATAACAAACCCATACATAACAATAGACAAACCTTTTCCAGGTTTATGTTATAGGACCCACTTTAAATTATTCATTTATTTTCTCTCATATGTTGGGTACATTTTAGGGACCACCACTTGCCATGTCATCCCACAAACCTGTATACAAATATGTAACAATTCTCATCTATGAACCTCAACCACCGTTACCAACAATAGAGAGGTTTGTCAACAAACCTCTAAAAACTACACAAACCTTTGTTGACAAACCTCTATTGTGGATGCCCTTACAATATAGTATATATACATGTTTGTGGAGAGAGAATGTGAGAGAAGAAATAGTATAGTGGGTCATGTTATGAACCTTGGAGAGGTTTATCTATTGTTGGTATGAGGTTTGTGATTAAATGAATTTGTATATTATCTTATATGACATGAGAACAAACCTATTAAAGGTTTGTCTATTGCTAATGCCCTTATAACATGTCTCTTTTGGTCGTCGAATGAGTTATGTATATTAGTATGCAACCTCGGTTAAGGCTAGGCGTAAGTTATTGAATGCTAAATTGAATTGCCAACGGGTCATTTGAGGATCCCTGTATTTGGGGAATACTTTATTTTTCATATGGTACTTTTATTTCCTCCATCCAGGACCGTTTAAGCGGATTTTAAGGTGTTTTTAGAACCGAATCTGAAAGTGGTTAAATCCCTTGATTAGGGTAAATGATGTTATACATATTTATAAGAAGGATACAACTAAAAGCCTATATTCTAGCCTAATTTACAACCATACAATTAGGACTCAATCTACTAAACAGGTACATAATATCAACAAAATATCAACAAGATATATTGACTAATACACCCCCGCAGTCGGAGCGGGAGCGGAGCAAACGCTAAGGCTGGATCGAAACCGTGTGAAAAGATGTTTAAGAAGGACTTTAGTGAAAATGTCCGCGTATTGATATTCAGCTGGAACATGGAGGACTTTGACGGTACCAACGCGGACTTTTTCGCGAACAAAGTGAATGTCGATTTCAATATGTTTAGTTCGCTGATGTTGCACAGGATTGCCGGAGAGATAAACAGCAGAAATATTGTCACAGTACACAAGGCTGGCGCGGGTAATAGGAACATGTAGTTCAAAGAGTAAGTTACGTAACCAGCAAGTCTCGGCAACCGTATTAGCTACACCCCTATACTCGGCTTCGGCACTGGATTTGGAAATAGTGGGTTGGCGTTTTGAGGACCAAGACACTAAATTATCACCGAGAAAAACACAGTAGCCGGAAGTCGACCGTCGTGAGTCAGGACACCCCGCCCAATCGGCATCAGAATAAGCAGTAAGAGTATTGCAGACGGATTTGGATATAGTCAAGCCATGATCAAGAGTGCCCTTTATATACTGTAGTATACGTTTGAGAAATTGAAAATGTGACTCACGGGGAGCGTGCATAAAAAGACATACCTGTTGAACCGCATAAGTAATATCGGGCCTGGTTATAGTGAGATATTGGAGAGCACCGGCAAGGCTCCGATACAATGTCGGGTCGGATAATGGTTGTCCAGCCGAGGAGGACAGTTTAGCACCGGGTTCAACAGGGGTACTGACGGGATTACAGGAGCCCATTGAAGCGCGATTAAGGATATCACAGGCATATTGGGCTTGTGAAAGAAAAAGGCCTGCCTTGTTACGAGTAACCTGTATCCCAAGAAAATGGTTGAGCTTCCCAAGATCAGTCATAGCAAACTCAGACGATAAGGCACGTATGATGCGGCGAAGTAGAGAAGGATTGGAAGCTGTCAAGACGATATCATCAACATATAATAGCAAGTAAGCCAAATTAGTGCCATCACGATAGATAAATAAAGACTGATCACAAATGCTACTACGAAATCCCCGAGTTTGAATAAATGTCGCGAACCGATGATACCAAGCCCGAGGGGCCTGTTTTAGACCATATAGTGACTTTCGAAGGCGACAAACATGATGAGGAGACGAGGGATCAACAAAACCTGGCGGTTGGTGCATATAAACCGTTTCAACCAGATCACCATGTAAAAATGCATTCTTGACATCCAATTGATGGATTGGCCAGGCGCGGGAAGTAGCAAGACTTAGCACGGTACGGATAGTAGCGGGTTTGACAACCGGGCTAAAAGTCTCATCGCAGTCAATACCAACCTGCTGACATTTACCATTAACAACAAGGCGAGCCTTGTAACGCTGCAAAGAACCGTCAGACTTAAATTTATGACGAAATAGCCAAAGGCACCGAATAACGGGAGCATTAGTAGGACGCGGTACCAATTCCCATGTATTGTTCTCAATTAAAGCGCGATACTCATCGGACATGGCAACATGCCAATTCGGGTCGAAGAGGGCGAGTTTAGGGGACTTGGGAATAGGGGATATTTCGGGTTTGGAGGAGGCAGCTAGGGAGGTGGGTATTTTGGGTTTGAATATGCCATGCATGGCACGGGTGCTCATAGTATGGTCTCGGTGTTTGGGAGGTGGTGGTGGGGGAGGGGGTGGTGGTGGTGGTGTGGTGTGGGGAGGAGATGGAGTAGGTTGAGGAGTAGTGGGAGGTGTCGGGTTAGGGTGAGGGGACGTGGCAGGGGTACGAGGTGAGGCTGGTGGGGTTGGGGCAGGGTTCGTGAGAGGTTGGGTGAATGCATCGATGATGGCAGGAGAAAGGGTGGATTGGGACGGGTCAAGGTGGGGTATAGGGCTCGGGTTAGTCGATGAGGATTGAGCAAATGGGAACACTAACTCGTCAAAGGTAACGTGACGCGAGATGATAAGCTTACCACTAGCGACATCAAAGCATTTGTAGCCACGAAATTCTTGTGGATAACCAATGAAAACACATTTAGTGGAGCGGGGTGCGAGTTTGTGTGGACGTTTAGAGGACAAGTTAGGATAGCAGGCGCACCCAAAGACACGGAGGTGGGAGTAGGAGGAATTCTTGTGGAAAAGAGCGGAAGTGGGTGATTGAAAATGTAGGATTTTGGTGGGCAATATGTTGTGGAGGTGAACGGCCGTATGCAAAGCATCGACCCAAAATGGGAGTGGCGTAGAGGAGTGATGGAGGAGGGCAAGGACAATTTCATTAATTCGACGTATCATACGCTCGGCCTTACCATTTTGTGAGGAGGTTTGTGGGCACGAAAAACAGAAGCAAAGGCCGTTTTTATCAGCAAAATTTCGAAACTCATGATTGTCAAATTCCCGACCTAAATCGCATTGAAAAGCTTTAATGGGACGCTGAAATTGTGTCATGACATAGGTACGAAAATTCAAGAATTTATCAAATGTTTCAGATTTAAATTTCAGAGGGTACACCCATACGAATTGTGTGAAATTATCGATGAGAATGAGGTAGTATTTGTAACCTGCTTTACTCGTGATGGGCGAAGTCCATAAGTCACTATGAATAATATCGAATGGAGCAATAGTAGTAGAAAATGAATCATGAAATGGCAATCGTTTGTGCTTACTTATTTGACATGAATGACACAAAGAAGAGTTCGATAAACTACTACAAGCAATATTAGACTTGGACTTAAGAAAATTTAAAATATTGGCACCCGGATGACCAAGACGGGAATGCCAGACATCGGAAGACAAAGCAAGAAGGAGCGTTTTGGTGGCGGAGGACTTCGTGGAGGACTCGGCTGACACGGGGTACAAGTCACCGTCACTATTGCTCCTCAGAATCAGATTGCCATTCGCTAAATCCTTCACAGAAAAACCACACGGATCAAATTCGACGGAAACATTGTTTTCTTTAGTAAATTGTCGAACAGACACAAGGTTTTTAATAATATGGGGCGTGTATAGGACATTATTAAGGTGAAGGGTTCGGTTTGAGTTGGGTATGGTTGTGTGACCTGACCCACGAACGGGAATGCGTGCACCATTTTCGACATAAATATAACGTATCGAACTAGAATTGAGCGGAGAGGGAAACATACCTGCGTCGGAACTTAGATGCGTAGAAGCACCAGTGTCCATATAAAATGGACTAGAAGTATACGGCTGCATCTGAAGAGCAGCGAAAGCCTGGGCCAAATCCGTTAGCTGGGACGGCTGACCTTCATCAGAGGCAACGTGTGCCTGTCCCTGTGACGAGTTCGATTGACGCGAACTACCACGATTAGGGCCGTAACGAGAGCCAGAGGGGACACCAGGGGTAGGCCACGGTTGCCACGGGGCTGTCCACCCAGGGTAGGTGGGGTATGGACATGGCGGTGGTGTCCAGGGACCAGGCCACGGTGGCGGTGAGCCCCATTGAAAGCCCTGATTTCCAGAAACAGAGGAGGAGGAGGTCTTCGACTGGTAGCGAGAAACACCACCTTTGTTGTTGCTGCGTTTACCTCCATAAGACCGTTTACTGTTGCGGGGTGGTGGAGGGGCATCATCCCCATCACGGTTCTCGGCAGTCGGAGCTACCAAGGCAGTGGTCTCTTCACGGCTTGACTGACGGTGATTTTCCAATTCGATCATGCTTCGGGCTGTCTCGAAATTGGCCAACGTTTGATTGATATACGCTGCCACGGTATCGTATTCCTTGGGTAATCCACGAACCATCTGAATAACCAATCGTTGATTAGTGACGGCGGCACCGACGTCTTTCAATTGGCCGGATAGTTCGCGCAAACGCTGACAATAGGCATCAAACGATGGAAATTTACCGAGCTTGAGGCTATTGAATTCGCTCTCAAGACTTGCAGCCCGAGCCCCCTTGTTGTTGAGAAAGATGTTTTTGACACGATTCCATGCTTCTTGCGCGGTAGAATCGGGTTCAAGTACACGAGGCAACAACTCGTCCGACAATGTGCCGTAGATCCATTGTAAAACGTGAGCATCGATTTCGTACCACACATCGTACAACGGATCATTCTTCGCAGGGGCAGGTTTATCGTCAATATGGTGAAGGACCTTGTATCCACGGGCATGAAGGGTGAAAAGATTCACCCACGAGGCATAGGATACTTTGACGCCG
This sequence comes from Silene latifolia, assembly GCF_048544455.1. NCBI lineage: Eukaryota > Viridiplantae > Streptophyta > Magnoliopsida > Caryophyllales > Caryophyllaceae > Silene > Silene latifolia. The sequence goes on along the minus strand of NC_133531.1, from coordinate 124,284,735 downwards.
TCGAGCACACGTACCTTATTCTGAATATTGGTAACGGTGTAGACGGGATGGAGGGAGGGTTTGGGAGCCGAGGTGTCACCTTCGACCATCGTAGCGTGAGGCTAGGGCGAGGTGATAGGACGACGGCGCTTGCCAGGGGCAAAACGAGGTACAGGAGGATCAATGTGAATAGCCTGATACCATGAAAGTGGTTAAATCCCTTGATTAGGGTAAATGATGTTATACATATTTATAAGAAGGATACAACTAAAAGCCTATATTCTAGCCTAATTTACAACCATACAATTAGGACTCAATCTACTAAACAGGTACATAATATCAACAAAATATCAACAAGATATATTGACTAATAGAATCCTATAACATAAAAAGGTCTTAAAATACACGATCTCTATTTCATATCTTATAAAAAAATGATTTTTTTGTTTTGCTTTGAATACAACAACAACTTTAGTAAGCCATTTTCTTTACTCGATCATAATCCAGAACCAAAGAGTAATGAGTTTTTGGCTCAATTGAAAATATGGAGCATTTTGTATTGATTTGAATGAAATCTATAATATACAATACCGTTCCTTATATTTTCGGGTTTCCATGGCATTTAGAACAAGGCCTCTCAAACTCATTAGACGGCCCTGCCTCCATCGTCCAGACTTTTTCATCTTGATCAAGTATATTAGAGCAAGTCCAATGGTAAGCTAGTTTCAACTAGCTTACCATTGCCACATCACATTTTAAGCTAGTTGATTTTTGAGCTACTAATTCATTCAATGGTTTAGCCAAAAGTTTAACTAGCTTGACTCATATGTTAATTAAGCAAACTAATTTCTATTGGTTGAATTTTGTGGTAGGGTCATTTAAGCTACTAGCTTAACGGTTTCTTGGTTTAAGCTTTCCCTATATGTCTTGTCCAATGGTTTAGCCACTTGCTTACAATTTTAAAAAATTGCAAGCAAGTCCCTAAGCCAAACCATTGGACTTGCTCTTACGCGGTTCAATAATTAAAAATTATTACAATTTTAAGGACCAGACAACTTTTAAATCTTTTTGAAAATTCTAAACAAAAATATACTACTAAATTTAGGTTATCAAGTCTATAATTATTATGTGAGAGAAAGTAATACAATCAATATTTCAATCAACAGTCAAAGTGAACTTCATAATGGTTCTGTAATCGAGAAAACACATCCTTCGTTTCTTTTAATTGATATATCGAATGTCTTGATATGTTTTAACATATAAATTTTAAGAGTATAGGTACGGGAAGAATGTAGGGGCTTATAAGACGTTCCTATACGGATCTCCAGCCATAATAGCATGCTCACCATCACTTTGCAAAAGAATACTAACGTCGACTACGGGATTTAAACAAGGTTGGCCATCCAGTGAAGTACTAGGATCTCATTCAGTAATAACTATTCATGGATCACGTCATCAACTTATCAAGGGCCTCCTCTCAACTGAGTTCAACCATCGTGACGCCCTTTCTCTAATTGCACAACAAGTCCAGCCTTGTATCGTAGCTGCTCTTCATTCATGGTCTCAAATTGGCCAAATAAATACCTTCTTTCAAACAAAAAGGGTAACAAAATTAACACCTAGTTCAATATTTCCTTCGTATCCATCATTTATTTACTTTTAAAACCGTTCTCATATATGATAGATGTTGTCGTACATGAAATATAGGTAGCACTGGAGTTTATGGCAAGGTACATGGCTAGTCTAGAAATAGCTCCTGAAATAGATGATCTTGAGGAGTTATTCTCAGCAGTTACAGAAGGAATAAGAGCTCAGCCATGGAACTTTCCTGGAACGCCTTATCGTCATGCCCTCCAGGTGTCTTTCTTATCCTCTTTATAGGACTAAAATCAGTTATTGTATATGAATTAACAAAAAATCTACTTAGATTGGGAGCTTCTTTATGAAGTTATTAAGCAAACTTACAAAGTTATTCAACTTTTTATAGGTTGTATTAACAATTAGTGGTTCGGTTATTTTTCCTTCATAAAATTTATCGCTCTCTCATACATTTCTACTTTTAAAATTTTAGTATAGTTTTATTTGAAATTTAATAGAGCATATATAATTGAATAAAAATGTATAAACTACTAATTTGTTATCAGAGTAGTATAATCTCACAAAAAGAATTACCTATTCTCATTTAATTTTATCTCATTAATTTACTTACACTGAATCATAATAGAATAACTAAACAAGTAATTGGGACGTATAAAGAATTACTTCGAGAACAAATTAGATAAATACTCTTTCCTTTTGATGATTTCTCATTTATTATTATATAAAACCGATATAATTTATGCTTTGTCAAATAGTGTCGAAAGAAGCTTACCAAGAAACTAAAGTTGCAATTGAAGAAGAAAAAAAACGAGGGTAATAAAATAGGGGAAACAAGTGATATGATGGATAGATTGATGCAAGCCAAGGATAAAGAAGGGAAACATTATTTAAGCGAGGAGGAGGTGATAGATAATGTTTTGAGCAGTATTGCGATAGGCCATATTGGCATTGCATTTCCCGTTACTTGGTCTATGTACTTTCTAGCCAAGAATCCTCATGTCCTTCAAAAAGTTCGGGTAATTTATTCTGTTTTCTTTAGCTATCACTCTCAATAATCTTAAATGATTGTTTCTATTGATATATCCTCTTTAAACTTGTACTGCAATTTTCTTAATTATATATGTCGGGTATTGTATATTGTATTATAAAGAACACAAATACTATTGTTAAACTTGACTCGAGCTTATTTCAATTTGGTGGATTCTCCCACGGAGTAGCGTAAGAGGGTGGAAATTCTTGTCAATAATATATTTAACATAATTATCACACAATGAAAGATCCCAAGGAGGGAGGGACTCTAAAAAGAAGCAAATTATGGTACAGTAGCAAATTTACCCTTAACGTTTGCTCTTATATGTAATTAAACCCTATAGTAGCTTTTAATATGAGCAAATTAAATCCATGATTAATGTGCAATTAATCTAATTATTTTTTTCATTTCCAATTCAATTTTACTTTTTTCTTAATTTAATAAGGAGTATAATGTAAAAATAATAGGATATACTTCACCTACAATTTTTTTTATATACAGTGGTATACTTTTATGCGAAAAATTTTTATGAGTAATTTTTTTCAATTATATATACTTAAAGAAGAGAAAAAAAGCATTATCATAAAAAGTTTATGTTTTTACTTTTTATATTATTTTTATAGAAAATAAAACTAGTTGATAAAAAGTGACAAATATTTTTGTTTGATTTCACTCTATTGCACATCAATCAAAACGTAAGGGAATAATTTGAACCTAATAATATTGAAAATTGCTAAATCTTTTATTTGGTGTTATTATAAGAAAATGCTCTAATGCATACTTGCTTCGTATAAAGTAATACCACAAATCGTATAAAGTAATACTACAAACTGTTATTATAACTAGTTTCGTTATAAAATTATTCATTTAAAAAAATTGAGAAAATTTATACAAGAAATCATTAGCTTCGAGTTTCATTTTCATTAAAAACACATTTGATGACAATATTCATTAAAAATACACATTTCATGACAATACATATTTAAATATTATGATAAAACAATTTAAAATATTTTTTTTACATATAAATTAATATTTTTTTTATTTTTTTTTTTTTGCAGAAAGATTAGGATCTTTATTATAATAAATGAAAATAGAGGAGTACAGATTCTACATAGTCTACAAGGGAGGCTAAAGTGGCCCCCTCAAACCAGAAATAAATTAAACAACATAACCAAACAAAGAGGCATGACTATTAGAGCATCTCCAATGGTTGAACAAAAGGACTTGCTTACAAATTTTAAAAGTTTCAAGCTAGTTGCTCAACCATTGGAGAGCTTCACATGAACTAGCTTAGTTTGAGCAACTAGCTCCATGGAGTTAGTAGCTCAAATGGACCCACAAAGAGATATGTGCCAATTAAATAAATGTATATAAGTCCATTTAAGCAACAACTCTTATAGCTTAACCATTGGGGAAGTTTGTAGCTTAAAAGTGTCGTAGCTCAATAATGTCATGTGGAGAGTTAAGCTAGTAGGATTGTTGCTTACCATTGTGGATGCTCTTAAAAGCCTCCTCATTGCTACGACATCTCACGAGGACTAAATACTTAATTTTTCATACAAGAGAAGAAGGAGGTAAAGCAGCATTCTGGAAGATACGCTTCTTCCTCTCATTCTATAGCAGACAGACGGAGCAAAACAAAGCACACCTTCGTTGTTTTTTCAGCCAACTCCTCCCCTTATTATGCGTCTTGAACCATAATTTAATGGCCTTGAACTTAGTGTTACAAGTAACTCAAAGCAATGCTGCAATATCAAACCAAACCTCAGATGAGTATGCACACTCAAAGAATAAATGGTTAACAGATTTTGCATGTGTCTCACATAAGGCACATCTGTTAGCCATTGCAAGCCCTTTGGCAGCAGCACCTCATATATCTGTTGTTTAAAGTTTTGCTGAAGCAGTAAAGAAGTAGCACTCACTTTGCCACCAGTGGCCTGGATCAGGCAGTCCCTTGAGCGAATTATATTATACCAGAACCAGGAGTGGGCAGCAGTAGCATTGAAATCCCAAAATTCAATCCCTTTAGGACGTAAGCATTTACCTATTTCACCCAAAAGTTAGAAGCATTAGTGATAATTTTCTTGATCCATATCATCCAGCTAAGTATCTCCTTGATACCAACTCCTCCTCCTCCCTATGAAGGTAGAAACTATTCCAATTTTTAAAGACTAGTCTTCGATCCCCTTCTTTAATACCCCATATGATACGTTTGACTATTCCCTTAGGCAAAAGTACACTAGCACCCAAAAAAGTTGTGCAATCCAAAGATCACTGAGTTAATGAGGAATTTTATCTACATAGGTTAATTGATGATTAGCTCAGATAGAGATGGAATCCCCGATCTTATCCAGTATAGGAGTGAACATTCTTAAGTAAGTCTGGAGCTAAACAGTGGGATACCGAGGTATCTTACAGGTAGCTCTCCCTAGCATATCCAGTGGTAGACAAAATCAGAGCTTTAACTAGAGGCAGAGGCTCTACCAAAATACAAATTAGACTTCATTGGATTAACTTGTAACCCTGATAATGCAGCAAACTGATGAAGGCATTTATTCACAACAAAAATAGAGGGGAGATCTCCTCTAGTGAAGACTAATAGGTCATCAGTAAAGACTAAGTGTGTAAGTTGAACCTTTACACACTTAGAATGGTAAAAGAAGCCAGGATAACAGGGCCACTTCCTTAATAGTCTGGATAAGGCTTTCCAGAGTACAAACAAATAGGCCGAGAGAGGATTTGCCTATCTCAGACCCCTCTTACTTGGGAAGAACCCTTCAGAAGAGCCATTGATGCTCAAATAAAAATAAGACGATGTTACACAAGCCAAAACCCATTTTGTTAACTTTGGAGGAAACAAAAAGTCTTAAGGAGCTTGCACGGAAATCCCAGTTGACAGTATCGAATGCCTTCTTAAAATCAACCTTAAGAACGCATCTAGGGGAGAGTAGGCTTCCGTTATACTTAAAAGCAAGCTTATAATCTAACATGGAATTATCAATTAAATCCCTTCCCTCAATGAATGTTGCCTGCTCTAAACCCACAATGCCATTCAGTGCTCTTTTCATTCTGTTGGCCAGTATTTTACTCACAGTTTTGTAAAATACCGTACAACATGAGATAGGCCTAAACTCAGTGACAGTAACAGGGGCAGTAACTTTAGGAATCAGAGCAATTATAGTAGAGTTGCTCTTGGCATGGACCCTTTCAAGAAAAACTCCTTCACAGCTTCCCTAAAATCTTTACTAGTTATACTCCAACTATCCTTGAAAAAACCTGAAGAGTACCCATTAACACCAGGGCTTTTGTTTCTATCAATAGAAGACAAAGCAGCTTCAACCTCTTAATCAGTGATCATAACATCCAATTGAGAAACTTCAGATAAAGTATTCATAGAGAAAAGGTTTGCTGGAATCTCATTAACTTCCTCTGTAGTGCCCAATAGTTACTTATACAAACTCAAGAAAGCCTGGGAGACCTCTTTGTGCTCTAAACATTGGTTGCCCTGAGCATCCTTTATTGATCTTATTGTATTCCTACTTCTTCTTGCTGTTATATTAACATACTTCTTCTTGATATTATACTAGCGTAGAAGTATTTAGTGTTAGCATCATCGAGTTGCAAGTGTTGAATCTTATCTCTTTGGGAAAGTACTCTCATTTCAGCAGACTTTAGCTTAAGATAAGAGTCCAACAAAGCTTTTTTCCTGAGCAATAAGAGGCTGGCTAAGAGGAGCAGATTGAAGATTGAAGTTGGACTGACAATCTTGAAGATGAGCTTTAACCTCAGTCAATCTCTTAGCAAGCCCAGAGAACTCAGTATTATGCAGTGCCCTAAACTGACCATGAAAACTTCTCAACTTAGTAAAACGGGAAAATAATTTGCCACCATAAGAATCTATATTCTAATTTTGGTAGACAAGAGAAATGATATCTCCAGAGAGAGCCCAGCAGTTCAAGTATTTGAAAGGCCTTTGAAGTCTAATCTCTGAAGGTACAATGATAACAATAGGAGCATGGTCTGAAATGCCTGCTGGTAAGACATCCACTGTGGAGGAGGGTATCTTCAAATACCATTGAGAGTTTGCCAACAGCCTATCAAGCTTGGTCTATTTAGGAGTAAAGGCTTGCTTGGTATGCCATGTATAAAGACCTCTTGTGTAGTGATGATCATTCAAACCACAGTATTGTAAGCATTCCCTAAACTCCTTCTTTTCGCTATCATGAAGAACACAACAAACTCTCTCATCAGCATTTAAGGAAACATTGAAATCCCCAAGACACAACCAAGGAACCTGTTGCCCCATAGAGAAATGTCTTAATTTGTTCCATAACAACCCTTTCAATAGCCTTATTAAAAGCATATATAAAAGTAATAAGAACCTTCCTTTGTGTAAGAAGATGGAGAAGAGAGCAATGAATAAACTGTGCCCCCTATCCAAGACTGTCACTTGAACTTATAGCTGTTTATGGGTCATCCCGCCCATTAGACCCGCCCGTCCAGCCCGCTTATTACGTGGGTTTGGACAAGTATTTTTTACCCAAAAAATTAAGAGGGCGGGCCAAGCCCAGCCCGCCAAGTTAAATGGGCGGGTATGGACAACAAGAAAATCCCGTGGGCCGACCCATTAGGCACGTTTACTATTTAAATCTTTTACTTTTACTCTTAAAAAAAGACATTTTCAAAGAAAATTGTATCAATTTCATATGGATATAGAACACTAAAATAATACGTAAACTATAAAGGTTAAAATATAACGAAAATATTTATATATTGGTTACGCTTATATATTTTAATTAATAAAACATCTAAATTGATGTTTCGTGTTACGGCCCATTAGCCCATGAGCCGCCCGACTTTTGACTAAAGGGCGGGCAAGGGCAAGGATAATTGGCCCATAATTAAGGCCCGGCCCGCCCACTAAGGTCTTAAAGGGCAACTTTTTCTTTCACAGCCTGGCCAATGTCCGGCCCAAGCCCGCATTTGAACAGCTCTAAGTTGAACTGTATTGGCTGGAATTCGATAAAACCCAGTATCTGCCACCAGGATGAGACTCATAGTTAGCAACCAGAGAATAACTAACAAATTTACTCTTGTATACAGCTGAAGTAGCCTTAGCCTGAGTTTCTATTATAGCAGCACAATCAACCTTTTGCTTATTCAAGAAGCCTAAAACTTTCCGTTGTTTTAAGGGACCATTCATATAAACTAATTTTATTCAATAAAATTTTTAATACTCTTATCTAACTTTTCTATTAGAAATAGTCGGATTAAGTTAACACTGAATTTAACTTTATATTTAGTTATAGTTCAAGTTTGGGTTATGTACTTATGTTTCATGTTTCCTTTTTCTCGTTCTCTTTTCCATTAAGGTTGTGTTTGATAATGCTATTTGGTCAAAATGGCTTATTTAACCAAAATTCCAAGTACCTCTTTTTTATAAGCGTTTGACAAATATCCTGAAACAAAATACAACCTAGAGTAGCATTTGATAAATAAGGTACCGGATTTGATTTGATTTTCCTTTTTTACCTGTTAAATCTATACTATTAAATAATTATCATATTCGTTTACGTCATTTCACTAAAATTAGTTACATTTTCATTTAGTTTGTCAAACATTTTTTTTTATATAATCAGTTAACTTTTTTGTTATTTACCAAACATTTTTTTTATATAATCAGTTATCTTATTAGCTCCTAATTTTCAGCTACCTTATTAGCTACCTTTTCAGGTTCCAGTTGATTTTCAATTTTTAGCTACCTTTTCAGTTAGTTTTACCAAACAAAGTCTAAGTCAATAAATTTGGATTTAGTACATTTCAAACATAAATTAGTTGTGATTATTTTTTAATGTTATTTGCTTTTTCCAGTGCAATGTTCTAGTTTAACTTTTTAAAATTTGAGAGTAAATATATTAAAAGAATATAAAATATTTTGGCATTATTAACATTTATTATAAAAAAATCATTTATAAAATTATATTTTGGACTAACTATATGGTGGGTGGGGATTATTTTTAAATTAATTATATATATGATGGGGATTTTTTCTCTCTCTAAGCATCATATATGCAAATCTCCCTTGAAATTTAGGCTTTGTGTATACCAATTCTACATGAACATTAGGATAATACTTCTTTTAGATTAACCATAAAGAGGAAATTCTTTTATTTGTTAACATTATCCATGAAAATCATCCTTTAATAAGTCTCTTTATGAATTTTCTTAAAGAGAGCTCGGTTTCGCCAGAAGAAGACAAGCCCATTGTCTCATGCGTTTGGCGGCCCTACAATCCCGATCCGCTTCTAGGCCGTGTCAGGGTCACCCCTCAGCTCGGTCCATCCGAGCCGGTAAAAAAAAGTAAAAAAAAAAAAAAGAGTCAAGTTGAGTTGATTTGGGCTGGGCTCGGCCCAGACATGAGGGAACTCGTCCCCTCCTCACATGGGCGGATCCAGGCCAAGATGGAGAGGTTAGGCCCGCAGCTGCCTGACCCGATACCAAAGTTTACACGTAGCTAATAATTTTTTTTTTCTTTTTGAGAAAAAAACATAATTATTGATTTGTTAATAAGTCAAGTAAATTTTGGTGCCATATTTGTTTTTGGGAGTGTAGGAAGAGAATATGGAAATGGCAAAGGAGAAGAATGCTGTTGACGTAACCTATGAAGATTTCTTGAGGCTAAAATACACAAACCAGGTGTGTAATATGTGCATATCCCTAAAATTACACAATTAATCGCCCTCGCGCTATAATTTTGTAACTTGTCGGAACAATATCTACGGTTTTTTTTATTTAACTACTTATTATTCTATGTTTTTGACAGTATAATGGTTGACGCATGATTTTTGTGGGGGCGGAGGGACATTTTTTTTTTTTTTTTACTATGATCCTAACCTTGATATACTTTCTTTCACAATACCGTGTTTAATTTTTAATCAATTTAGATTTTACCAAACAAGAGAATATGTTACTAGGTGTTAGATCAGTGTATAAAAATTTGAAAATTTCAATAATAATATAAGTAAGTTATTGGCTAATATTTAAGACAATTATTTTTCGGGAAAAAAAAGAAAAAAAAAAAGACAATTATTCTTGTGTGTGGTGTGTGTATTTATGATATAAATTAAAAGTTACTTACACATAAATACTAGGTATATTGATAAATAACTAAACTACCACCTTACGCTATTTAATTTTACTCTCCGTAGGGGGATTGAACCCGGGTAGTTTCGCCCAAGGACCCACTCACAAACCATTAAATTGGCATAGCATTAATGTTATCGTTAGTTTCAAATTTTTCTTATTCAGAATCTTGGGGTAGGTACTTGCTCTCAAGCCCCCCTAAATCCTCCCCTGAGTATATACAAACCGCTTAGTTATTGCTAGTGTCGCACGCCGACCTTTTTTTTTTCTTAGGGGCATAGTTTTCATGACTTTGATATTGTCTACTTCACGAGACCATATTTTTTTTTACTAATTTATGCATCAACGACAAATTAAGTATATTTTGATTATATATCGCAAAGCCTTTAATTAAGATAAAAATAAACTTATTTATATAAAAAAATCAAGATTAAATATGTAAACCACCCGGTTATACTATGTAGGCCCGTTCTTTCCGGCTGAAACTAGTATAACCGGGTGATTTACATATTTAATCTTGATTTTTTTATATAAATAAGTTTATTTTTATCTTAAGGGTTATGATAAATACAACGCAGTAACTAAAAGAGGAAATAAATAGTTAATATATGCATTAATTGCATTGATTTATGTGTAATTTACTCTCTTATTTCTAAATTAATGACAAATATAAAAGAGTATTAAATGTTTAAATACAACCCAATGAGTTGTATTTATCATTTCCCAAACATTAAATATCCTTTGATTTAACTTTCAGTTGGTTTGGACTGTATGGGTACTTTGGCAACTAAAATGAAACTTCAAGGGTACACAATAATCTATAATTTGACACCCGCAATTGTGGAATCTAGTTTTTAAACCATGGGTGAAATTTTCACGTGTTTTAGAATTAAGTCGCACTAAAAACAATTCTTCATGGGTTACTTATAGCTTGAAGCTATCATGTATACTCATGGGTTACTGGCTAGGTACCACGGACACTTCTTTTAAGCAGTCGTCTCGTGTTCGATACTGTGTCGAACACCAACACTTGTCGAACACCGACACTTGTCGAACACATGCTTAAACGTGTTATAGTTTAGACGATAAATGAGATGTTGTAAAAGATTGATTAGAAGATGTGTTTGGGTAGAAAATGAGAATTAGTTATAATCAAGTCAAATTTTATCTTCACTTATCTAAATTTAATCTCAAATACATTACAAAAATTAAATCATACGTTATTTATAATTATAAAATATAAAATATATACTCCCTCCAATTTCCTAATATCTTCCCATTTCTTTTGGGCACAAAAAATAAAAAAAGGGAAGAAAGAAGGAATAAAGTATTGGTAAATGTTGTAAATTGTAAAGTTTATAGGAGAGAGAAAATAATAATGAATGAATAATGAATAAAAGAATAAATAAAGTAGTGGAGTGGTTGATTTTTTAGGACAGAGAAAAAAAAAAAGAATGAAACTTACCAAAAAAGGAAAGAGGAAAGATAATCAAACTTGTGTGAAAAAGGAAAGATGGAAGATAATGGGAAATTGGAGGGAGTATTTTATTAAATTTAAATAATGTGTCCCGTGTCTTAAATTTTATGAGATGTTGTATCACATATCCGTGTCCGTTTTGATGCTACATAGGTTAGTGGCGCCCACAAAAAAGTTAGGAATTTCGTCGTCATAAAAAAAAATCTAATTCAACACACTACCTTTGAATTTGAAGCATTAAATAAGCACAAATTCTCATTTGTGACGAGCATATCCGTCGCAAGCTTGCGACGGGCCAAATACAACCCACTTGGGGAGATAAGACAAAAGCAAATTGTCTAGGGAGTAGCATTCTCTTTTGTCTTATATACCCATGTGAGTAATATTTAACCCGTCGCAAACTTGTGATGAATATACCCGTCACAAGGGAGACTTGCTGTTAAATCTAGTATCTATATAAAAGAGAGTTTTTTCGAGCGATCTGAGAGCGTCCACATCATCAAAAATTAATTTAGGAAAGTATCATAAATAATAATTTTTGATGTAAAAAATAAAGTTGAGAATTTTTAATTATTATAATATATATATTTTCTAAATTATATTCAAGTGATATTTCCAATTTTTAATTTTTTATATCAAACTTTTACATTTCACTTGACAAAAAAGTATCATTCAAAAAATTATTAAAATAATATAATTAGCTTCGTGGTAAAAAATGCTATCATTAGAATATAGATTTCATATTATTTGCACATATTAAAACTTCTTCGTATGTAAAATTGTGTATATAAATAGTAGAATTGTCCCACATCGAAAAATTAGTATAAGGTGATGTGATCCTATGATTATAAATAGGAGGCATATTTGGAGCTTATGTATCCACCCAAATTTTTTTGAGTCTCATAAATATTGTTTTAAAGAGCTCTTAAGATTTTCTATCATTATCTACGATATGATATAAAAAATAAAGTGGAAATCGTTGGGAATTACCCGGGATTGAGTTATGAACATGAACAAGAAAATCAAAAAATACAAAAATAAAGGTTTTACTAATTGTAGTCTCCTGATACAATACAAAACTAAATATTTTGCTAATGATTGTCTTCTAATGCAGTAATAGAGCGTTAATTAATTAGTCGTTATATGTAGATGTAGAGATCCATATCTAATGATCGAGGCTAAGTGGTTTTACCTTCAAAGAAAAATAATATGTATACAATAGTGTTTTTTTTAAGAAGAGACATGTACTTCTTGGTATGTTATATCTTTCACATTGAAAAATAATGTAGGCATGATGAACATACTATGTCTAAATAATTAAATTATGTATCTTACACCGAAAGAATAGTATATGGTAGGGTGATTCTATAAATATAAATAGGAGGCATCCTTGAAACTTAGGTATTAACCCAAACTTACGTATGAACATATTACCCGTTTATAATGAAAGACGGGTCAAATACAATACCACTTTCCTAATAGGACAAACAACAAGTGGGGTGGTGGGGGGAAAAAATATCACCACTTTCATTGTATTTGACTTGTCTATAGCAATAGATGGATATACCCGTCTATAGCAAGACTAACTGCATTTTTGTAGGTGGGAGAAAGAGCGATAAAATGGTTAATCGGAAATTTTTCATGGTACCCTCGAATTTTGGTAGATTACACATAATACCCCTAATTTTAAGTTTCTACATATAATACCCTTGCGTTTAGTTTTTTCATAACGTCGTTACTCCTATGAGTAACTAGATGAGTAATTGAGCATGCCATGCTATTTGTGTTTTCTTATTTAGGTATTAAATGTTAGTTTATTAAATAAAATATGGATTTAGGAATTAGATGATAAAGTGTTTGTGTAAGATAACAAAAGAAAAAGGTGTCACAAGTCATATGAGTAATGGCGTTATGACAGAAGTTGTCAAATGGTATTCTGGGAAAGAAAAAGATGAACACGGGGTACCATTTGTAGAAACTTAAAATTAGGGGTACCATATGTAATCTATCAAAGTTCAAGGTTACCATGAGAATTTTCCAATATTATAATGATATAGTTAATTAAATTTTCATTTAAAAGAGAGAGATATCCGTACCAATAAAAAAAAGGGTTATTATTTTTTAATTGTTATTTTATTGTCACGCCATAAAACTTAACGTCCATTTAACACCCTTTACATTAAGGAGTACCATGGATAAAAAAATGGAACATCAAGGGTACCATAGGCAGATTCTTAAAAATAGGGGTAACATGGAAAATCTGGCAAAATTAAGGGGTACCACGGGAAATTTCTGTATCTCAATTATGATAAAATTTTTTTTAAAGAAAAACAACAAACAAATATTAATGGAGAGTACTTGATCATATTATTAAATTTAAATATAACTATTAGATATAATGAGTAGCAATTGTCCGTATTCGGTATTCGGGATCTGGTTGGATGTCGAACTAAGTGCAAAAAAAATGGAGTAATTTTGAGTATGTTATTTGTCCCACATTAAAAAACAATGCAAGTTTGATGAATATATACTACGTATAAATAGTAGAATTGTTTCACATTAGAAAAATAAATCAAGTTTGGTAAATATATTACTTATAAATAGTAGAATTGTCCCACGTCGAAAGATTAGTATAAGGTGGGATGATTATATGACTATAAATAAGAGTTAACCCACATATATATTAATTTTTTTTTTTTGAAAAATATATTTTAATAATATGTAAACAAATCATTAGACATAGAATGTAAACATTAAACCCTTATAACGTTTTTTTTTACATTATAAATAAGTTAATTACCCCGTTGCAACGCACGGACATTCAAACTAATAAGATACTATGTTTAAATATATAATCTACAGAGAAAGGAACAAAATTTATTTACAAGGCTTTAACTTGTACTTTATTCCAATAAAAGAGTAACATGTACTCCCTCCGTTCAACTCCACTTCGCATGTTTGCTTTTTGCACGGATATTAAGAAGCGGATTAAAAAAATTATAAAAAGTACATAGAAAAAGTGAATGGTGGGGTTAAAAATGCTAAAAAAAATATAAATGTGGGGTTTTTATGGTGGATTAGGGTGGGTATGAATGATATTTTTTGTAAATATGAAGTGTGAATAAGGATAGAATGGTCATTTTTTTGGCCTAAAAAGGAAACATATAAAGTGGAATTGAATGGACGAAAAAAGAATACATGTAAAGTGGAGCTGAATGGAGGGAATAAATTGTAGACCGTTAAAGACAATTGTTTTTTTTGCTGTTGTTTTATTAGTAGTAGAAATTTTTATTCTGGATTTTGGGGGTAGGCACCTGCCTTCGAGCCCCCTAAAACCTGCCCTGGTTATTCCTTTCAATATATCTACGCCAGTTCAAGTCAACCTTATTTTATTTGTATTGATTACTGATTCTAATTCAAGAAGTTAAAATAATTACTTGTCACATTACGAAACAAAGGTTTGAATTAGTGAACCATAATTTAACCGTATATATTGACTTTGATTGTATTATATGCAATAATATTGCAACATTTTGCAGGTTGTGGAAGAAACAAATAGAATAGCTAGCCTTTCTGGCTTTCTTTTCAAGCAAGCAACCGAAGACATAAAATTTGAAGGTATTGTCATAATTTTATAAACTTGAAATGTGGAATTTGGATGTGTTGTAACATCATCAAAATAAACAATTTCCTTCAAGAATATTCTTGTGCGATAAGAAAATACTAATAAAGGTTCAGTCTCTCTCATTATAGACGGCGACTATTCGTCTAAAGTTATAGACGGATAGTGGCTCTCACACAAAATTAAAGTGGGAGGGTAAGTGATGGTATCCATTTCCCACCCACTGGTACTATTCACATTTATTTATGAGAGGGACACTATCCGTTTATAGCTATAGAATGCCAAGCAAAGATGCTGAAAAATAAAGATGAAGTTTCTATTAAATGTCTTGTAAAATGACTAAGCTCTTGAGTTTTTGAGTCTCTTTTATTCTCTTGTGTCTCTAGTATATAATAAAAAAAACTACACTCTAATTCATGTAAACAATTATTATGGATACAAACAAATGAAACTGATAAAACTGTAAATAAGTAACGACCATGAGAAAACATGCATACATAGGGTCTCCGTGCATAGTCTATAACAGTGTAACACCCTCATTTATTATTCATGAACCTTAACCACACCTTCCAGACGCGTGGTATCATCATGGCAAGCCTTGACAGTGTCAAAATCAAACAATCATATTAATAACTTTACTAAATTGATACATAAAATCCAAATACAACATTCTCAAATGAATTTACAAACTAAGGAAGCCTAATTGAAAATATAAATACATAATCTAGTTAAGTCCATCTAATGTGTAGCCAACTATTAAATAAAGATCATCTCGCGGCATGCCAAAACTCTTATAAGCTGCCGTATCCAAGCCATTCATCATATAGACTAATACAACCTATATACTACACTGCTCCTCAACCTAACCGGTAAATGTCAAATGGATCATCACATGCCAATAATTTAAAAAGAATTTTATAGACACATACAAACAAAACACACAAGCATCAACAATAGTTGGGTAAAGGTCAAATCAATACTAACAAGTACAATAAATCAATAAGCCTAAGTGTGTGCTTGGATTGAGTGATTTGGAGGGAAAAGAAAGGAGGGAGAGTAGGGAATTTAAAATCTCTTGTTTGGATAGCAAATGAGGGTGGAGGGAAATGGAGGGGGAGAGATTTGGAGGGATCCATTTTCCCTCCTCCAAGCCTAATCAAAATCTCTTCACAATAGGCAAGATTTGGAGGGAAATTGTATCCAAACAACCACACTCCATTGCCCCTCCCCTTCCCTCCTCTCCCTTTCCCTTCCCTCCTTCCCCCTCCTCTCTCTAGAGGTGGTATGTTGGTGAAGATTCGGGTCAAGACTTGAAGGCATCGTACACTATAAGGCATGAAACTCCTAGCTCGAGGTGAAGCCTTGAGCAAGCCCGATCCGGGGCTAAATGGATGAAAGGCGTCATAGTTCTTATGGGACAAAAGACCATTTGTGTACTAGAACTGCTAATCAGGTGGGATCCTTATCAGGTTGGATGCCACAGGTTTGATGGGTCCTTTCCAGGTTGGATGCTAGAGACCGTTGTGTTCTAGGACATCTAAAGTGGCGGACCCGTCCAGGGTATATTGGATACAGAGGAAGTTCGATATGCATGTGTAGCACAGTTTCAAGAAGGACACATTGACATGTAGGACCAGAATCATGTGAGAGCACTCACTTGACCAGACTGTGACATGTGGTGTTGACATGATTAAGTAGCATGCATGGTGTGTCGACTAGGGGAAGGTTATCAAGACTTCTCGATGTTTCGGGTGCCTAGATATTGGTTGGGGCTGTACGGTGTGGGAGTTCTCCATGGAGGTCAAGGTCCGAGTTAAGATGATGGTCCTTGGTTTGATGGGAGGATTGTTAGGGTGCAAACTCATGTCCCACATTGGCAGTGTAAAGGTGAAAGATCATCTTTATTAAGTGCCACAAAAGATAATAGTACGAGGTCTTTTGGGAAAAACCCAAAGAGTAAATTCGTGAGGGTTTGGCTCAAACCGAATAATATCATACTATTATAGACAGTGAACACTGGCACAATTGAGACCCAACACGAGATATTCACGCTTCCGGACAACATCACTGTCACTAAGTTCTCTACCCCATCAGGGCCGTCTCCGACATTTTGGGGGCCCTGTGCAAAGTTTAAAAACTAGGCCCCTAAAAATATTTTTATTACATTAAATATGACATAAACTTGTAAAAAGTTATTAAAACCCGGTTATAAACGCAATTTTTTAACAAGACAAGAAATCCTTAGGTTTCATACATAATAACATGGGTGTTGATTTTCGTAGTACAACATTTACTCAGTACAGTACACTTATTCCCAAATTACCCTTTGCATTTCTCCCCATGTTGTGTAGTTGTGTACTGCCTGGAGAAAAAACAAGAAATGTGACTTCCTTCAACCTTGATCCTTGATCATCAATCCACCGCCCCCAGGCCCCAACCACCGTTCCTTCTGCTACTTAGCTTGCAACCACTCCCTCCCATGTCACCGCACCATCTCACTAATCTACCATCGCCACCCTTACTCAAACTCTTCTACCCCGACCCCGATGTCACCGCACCATCTCACTCAACCTCCTCTTCCTCTGATGTCGTCGTGCCCTCCTCTTTCCCCTCACCGACGAGACCACATCCCCCATGGCATCATCAACCGTCGATCAGCCGATCGGCTTGCCATTTTGAGGACGACGACCGCCGCAAAGCTGCACGCACACTTTATCAATCCATCCTCTGCTATGTGCGCTCTCCCACGGCCCCAACCGAAATCCGCCGGCAAACCTCACCCCCAATACACTCGAACTAAGCCGTGTATACTGTCGCCCGTTACCTCGTTGCCGATTACTTAACCACCCTAATTGCCCAAACCAATTATAAAATTGAAAACCCTAAAATTTTATACAAAATTCAAGAACAACGAGAATTTTTTGATAAGAATTAATCTAATAATGATCAAAATCGTGTTTTATCATTGAATTGTGGTCCATGATTGAAAAACTTGAATCAACTTGAATTTCGTGTATTGAAATCGCTTGAGAGAGAGTAATTTTTGGGTTTTTTCTAGATAGGGGTAACAAACGGAATTTTTGGGAGAAAATCTACTGAAATGAGTAAAAAACGTACTGCGAAAATAAATTGCGTAACACTAATACACAAAAATAAATACAAGAATGAATGTTGGTGAGATGGTTCTATCCTCACATTTATTATGAATGGTTTCGGGTTCGAATCCAACTACCCTCAACATTTCTTATGTTTGTTTTGTGTTAAAAAATAAATAAAACTTAAAACCTCTAATACAGAGGCTCAAATGTGTGAACTTGTGAAATTATCTCGCGCTGTATACTATACATACTATCAATAGACAAAATTTCAGATTACGGGGCTCCTAAAATTCGGGGGCCCTGTTCGGTTGAACGGGTTGAACACCCTTATAGCCGGCCCTGTACCCCATTATCGCCCTTGTCTAAATGTTAATCTAACACTCCTCTAATAATTCTCCGCCTTATCAGCCAAGTACGAATACAAAACTGTTTTGCATTCCCTAACATGATCAACATCAATCCCAATAATACGCCTCACTCTCTTGTTAGAAGCTCGCCATTAAGATACAAAACACTTGACACGTCAAATACTTGCTCACGTATAGATCAAGTTTCAGAAATAATCAAAACAAAGATTCCTTTTTACTAAAAAATTTGTGAATACATTAATGTAACATCTCTTCGCTAAAACTATACACTCATAATATATCAGACTCGTTAATGATGTTTTGAATTCTTTTTACTGATATTAGTCCACGGACAAGGGGTGGAAAAGCTGGCGGGGATCACGAAACAACACTTTTTATTGGGGGTGTTCACCAATCCAAAACCGGACCGGACTGGATGAACCCGCGGACCGGATAACCACATATCCCAAGACTGCGGGCCGGACCGGTTAGAAGAAGACCCGGACCGGACCGGACCGGAACCCTTTAGGTCCGGTTTTTCTGGGTTTGGACCAGACCGGTACTAATTTATAAGGCAAATTTAGTTTTATTTTTTAATGTGGACTGGACCGGAGGCCGGTCACCATATTTTTTGGGACCCGGAGACCAGACTGGTATGTATCCGGTCTGGACCGGACCGAACCGGCCGGTCTGGGTCGGTCCAATTTGCCGGTCCTGACCACTTTTTGTTCACCCCTACTTTTTATATGTCGATGTCAATCAATCACGAAGCATTCTTAATACTAATGATATATAATGGTCATTTCATGTAATACTCCACTGAATCGAAGACGTTATTCTGGTGGGGTATCCCCTTAAAGAGGTTTGTTAATAGGCTTAAAATCTGACTAGTACTTAAAGGAATTGAAAGTACTGCTCATATCAACAAAGTGCACTTTCTTTTTTGGTTATCCATGGAAAAGAACTCCACACTTAAGCGTGCTTGGCCGAGAGTAGTCTTAGGATGAGTGAACTCCTGGGAAGGTTCCCAGGATGCGCATGAGGGAGGACAAAATGTGCTGGAAAGGACTCGTGTTGAACTTTGGGCCATGTACACAGTCTGACGGGCTACCGTGAGTGACCGTTCTCGACTCTAAGTTTGGATCGAGGTGTTACACTTAGGACCTCAAATCAACTTCGACAAGACGATACTAAATGACACAATTAACATGAGTAAACTACTAGATACGTGCCTTAAAAATACCTATTATCCACGGTGTTGTAGATATTCTACGGTGTATCCTGAGGTTTTTCGATTTTCTTTGTTGTACCCCTACAATTTTGAAATTCTATGATGTATCCCTGAACTCTATACATTAGTCTATACCATGACCTTATCTATTGTCTTTGCTTGCTTAGTTTCTTAAATGACCTATAAAATCGTCTCGTCTATTTACCATTGCAATTACTCGATAACCTACTCATTTACTTATTATTTCTCCGGATTACTCATTAACCCACCAAATAATATACGAAACTAACTAAAAGTTCATAAAATCTCCATTATCATGTCATGAATCATAACACATATTTTTTTAATAGTTGTTGGTGCTTATTAAAAGTGATTTGTGATGTTTCTCATATAGGATGGTGATACAACATTAATAAGTCAGAATAAAAGTGAAAGTACGGTTGTTTGATAATGATAAAGTTAATGCAGAGTTAATGAGGTCATGATGGAGAAATAAGTAAGAAGTTTAGGGGTAAAATGTAGAATATAGAAAAAGGAGTACAACATAGAAAAACGAAAAACTCAAGGTTACACTGTAGAATCTCCCTAGGATCTTCTATGGTGTATCCTTGAATTTTTCCAAATTCTAACTTATACCCCTCGATTTTTAGAAAACATCTAATATATACCTAAACTTCCAGATTAGTTTTTAAAATACCCCAAGTATCCAAATTTGAGTTTTTTAATGGTTACATATTGTCACAAAAAAATGGTACATCGATGAGTTAATAACGTTTATATTAACGGGTTTACGTATTTTGAAACCGAAATCAACTAAAACCGCCAAAATATAGTATTTAAAATTGTAAAATTTTAGCATTTAGTGTATTTGTAAGACAACTTCTTGAGTTTTGAGGTATTTTTTGTGATTTTGAAAAACCGAGGGTATATTGTAGAATAAGAAAAAACACAGGGGTACATCGTAGAAAAATCCAATTTATTATTTCCATTATGTGATACTTTTGAATGATGTAGCAATAACAAAACTACTCTTTAGGTTTTACCTTGTTAATTGTTGTTTGTTTCGCCTTTTATTTACCGACATAGATATGTTTAGCTTAAACGAGAAACATTATTTCTGGTTATGGTTTCGGCAAGATTTTCTAATCAACGTAATAGGACCAGCTAAAGCTCAAAAGTATATCTAATAAGTGAAAATAAAATGCGCTAAAAAAGATATGTGTTTGCTTGGTTTGGGGTCAGTATACATGCATTGGGCAAGATGCCATAGGGCTTTGTCATTGTATTTTCGATGTCCATAAATTTTTGTACCTTTGTTTAATTTTTTAAAAAAGAAAGAAAAGGTAAGCATTTGTCTTGTAACAAAAATGATCGTTATATGTAGGTTATTTGATACCAAAAGGGTGGAATGTATTACTGTGGCTAAGGTACCTTCACATTGACCCAAAAAACTTTGAGGATCCTATGACTTTCAATCCAGATAGATGGGAAGTACGTTATTCTTACTCCTCAAATATATAGTTAAATCATAGATAATTAAACATTGTTTTTCGTATACTCATATTTAGAATTTTTAATTGTATTGTTATAATCATTTATAGTTTCCAAAAGTCTTCAATGTGTTTGTGAAACTATGTTTGCCACAATCATTTATCAATTGTTCTATTTAAGATATTTGGGTCATTTGTTTATATTTATGTTTTATAAATCCACTTTGTGAGTTAACTATTATTCATCAATCTTTGTTAAAAAAAAGTACAGGTAAATATCACAATCTGGCAAAGGGATAGTATTTATTGTTTCATTTATTTTTTACAATAATTTTTTTTTTGAAAAAAAGGTATTATATATGATATTTATGTCATCACCATGATGTAACAATATTTAATCATAAGTTTGATTGTTAAATATCAGAATTATTTGCTTTAAATTTTAGTATTATATTGAAAACATGTACTTCCTTTATTTCATTTAATTCTACACATTTGTGAGATATTTATATGGTATATTTTTATTAAACGTATAAAATTAAATGAAAAGGAGTTAGTAATATTTTATAGTATAAATAATATAAATTGTACTTGTCAGTCTCGTCCAAAACACGGAACATACCTCCCTTTTGGAGGAGGCACAAGAACTTGTCCCGGAAGTATGCTTGTTCATCTCATTACTACCCTTTTTCTGCATCACTTGGTTGTCGGATATAGGTAACACTTTTTGCTCTTTTAATTGTGCTATCATACAAATCTCATTTTCTTTATCTATTCTATAATGTGAAGCTAGTTCTCTGTGATACTTGGATAAATGTCCTGTCCTCAGATTTATCAAACTTATGATATCCAACCAAAAACAAGAGGAACAATAATGAAAGAAAAAGGAGGAAATGATCTACGTGATTCCACCTTAAATACAAGCCTTACTTATAACATTTCAAAAGCATACATCATTTATTTATCAGCTAGTCTTCTTTAATACCTCAATCTTAATAATGAAATGGGCTAAATATCATTCCATTTTCTATTCCGAATATATTGTGCTTTTATTTTATTCTTGGGCATATTTGACGAATCTTAAGCTTTTTTATTTTATTTTATTTTATTTTTCGACGATCTTACGCTTAAGATGGATATACATGTCTTAAATGAGAATTTACCTTTCTTTAGTTCCTTCAAATTCAAACACAAGCATAATTAAAAAAGCAAAACCCTTACTACTTCTTGCGTTCCATTTAATTCTTTACGTTTGCTTTATATACATATGACAATGCACGTTTTCTTTTGTTCATATCTTTAGCTATATGCCTACATGTTACTAAAAAATATAAAAGTTTGATTTTTATAATCCATTCGGTGAGACAATTTAAACAAGATCTCACATGACTATATTTTATGTTACTCCCTCCGATCTAGACAGATGTAAACATAAGCAAAAAGTGGCTATTTAAGAAAAGGTGGAAAAATAAGGGGTA
Organism: Silene latifolia; assembly: GCF_048544455.1. Taxonomy (NCBI): domain Eukaryota; kingdom Viridiplantae; phylum Streptophyta; class Magnoliopsida; order Caryophyllales; family Caryophyllaceae; genus Silene; species Silene latifolia. The sequence goes on along the minus strand of NC_133531.1, from coordinate 124,262,238 downwards.
AAGTAGGAAATATTGATTGGGGCCACATGAATTTAGGTGGATTAAATAAGTAGTTGGCGAGTGGGTGAGTGGATGTAAGGTAATTTAGTTATTTTTCATGCCAAATATGGTATGTTACCATTGGTGTGGTTCATCCATTTTAGGTACCATCTGTCTGGATCGAATGGAGTATATATTAGAAGTTATATTAAAGATTCTCCTTATTAATGAATAGTGCTAAAAAAACAAACGTAAAGAAACAAATGAAATGGAAGAAGTACTACTCAACTACTCATTATAGTTCATTTGTTGACCGAATGCTATAATGCCTCATAATCCTTTTTTTTTTTGGCAGCAGTAAAGAAAGGTATACCTACATTATGTTCGGGCATACAATGCCCTTATTACACTTGTAAGCAAATATCACTACAAAATAACTATTAAAACCTAGCAAAAGACAATGTCGGGAAGGAAAATCAGGTTGGTGGAGTACGAAATAGTTGAGGCGCGTCTTCTTATCCTCGTCTTACAAGCATCTAACATCTCCTGAAAGCCCACGATGCGAGTGAGTAGCGAAGTGACGATGGCATGGTGTACTTACGCCACAAGAGCGTAGAAAAGAAAGGTGGATAACAGACAACATGCTGCTTCCGATGGAGCATGGACTCCTACACCAAGACAAAGAAACTCCACAGTCACACGAACAGCGGATCAACAAACCCAACATGCCTACAAACCACCTCAAGGAACACCCCCCAACAAATCTTCTGTCCATATTTGCTTTTAAGCACCGTCTACCGACGGATCCAATCCGAACCAGACACCAATCTTCCTTAACTATGACCAAAACCCCATGGATAACGGGACAGGACACCCGGGACATCCGTGAAGAGGCAGTGATAGCCAAAACCCCAAGGATAGAGGGACAGGACACCCAAAACTTCCTTGAATTGACGGCTAAAATTATTCGGAATAACATAAAAAGACTGAAAGAAAATTTAAACACCATAAGCTTGTAGAAGAGACCACCGCATCCAACCAAACCAACACAGTTACCAGACCCCTACTCAACCCAACCGTGACACTTCACATACCCAAAACCATCAACCGTAAACTCATTCCAAACGAACCGACGGACCCAACGACCACACCAAGACCACCCAAACTGATCGGTCAACACAATGACCACAATAAACACAAATCAAACCGCAATTCTCAAAAATAGCCTCCCGAGACCACAGTCTCACATGCAACAAGACCAACAAAGTCCAAAGCAGAAACTGACCATAAACCCGACAAAAACGACCAAAAACCTGAAAAGGGACATACAAAGCATAGAACCGATAGGTGGGGGAAATGGGGGGGGGGGACCACCAATCGGTCCCAAACTGCAACTGAAACCCCAGACAACGAACCAATTGGTGGGGGAAATGGGGGGATAACCAATCGGTCCCAAAACAGACCCGAAAAGCAAAGCTCATCGACAAATCACAACAAAGACGGCCTGACACCAATAACACCAAAACCGACCACCAATACATAATAAAACCAAGGACAAAGGCCTTACCAGGGGGTTGGGAAATGGGCGAGGGGTAGGGGAAACACCCCCTGACCAAGGGTGCATGCAAGACTGGCGCAGACAAGGCGGAGAATCGAAAGAAGAGAAGTAAATGGGATCAACAAGGCTGAACTTCACAACCAATCAGTCACAACAAGGCCGATCTTAAAAAAAAAACTCGTAGGAAAGAGAGCCACGGAGGAAGAAGAATGGGAAGGGCCGAATCCGCCAAAGATAAGCCCATGAAAGAGCCCATCTCCGGCGAAGGTTGGGGGAGGAAAATGGAGGTAGTGTGTGGGAGGCGGAGGCGGCGGATCAAAGTAAATAATTAGGGTTTTTGTCATCATCAAATCAAGAAGACTATGTTAAATACGACATTCTTCAGCGTTGTTTGGTTCACTATAGAAAAATAGGAAATACATGTTGATGTAATGTTATTTCACATGATTTATTTCTGTTTCTTATGAAATGGAACATGCTTGGTTGAGTATAATTTGTGTTCATTAAGGAATTTTAGCTTTTCTATGGCCCATGGGAGATAAGTAATCAACCTTTTTCATTATGGAGAAATTAGAGTTACAACGTATTTTCATTTTATGTGAATCTTGGTAATTAAACAACCATCTATTGTATTTGCAGTTCACATTTAATTACAATTCATATGCTTTGGTTGTGGGCAACCAAACAATATCTAATTATTTGTAAGCAACACAGATATCGTCATATATTCTTACATTTTTCAAATTCATTGATTAAGCATAAACGGTTTTTTAACACCTTAGAAATTTTTCTGTAAATTATATATATGCAAATAGAATTAATTTTATTTATTACGTCTAAATTTTCAGGTGGGAGTTGGCTAATCCTGACATGCCAATAATATATCTTTCACATCCAGTACCCGCCGATGGTGTAGAAATATTAGTTAGCCGGGTTTAAAGCTACTTATAAAGTATTTCATGCATTCTAGTATTATTTTATGGTGGTTAAATATGCAAAAATCAACTAATATATTGAATAATTAAAAGTACAGAGAAACTTCTGAATTAGTTTACATGGAAATTAATAAATTTTAATATTAAAAAAGAATATAGGGAAATTATTTTGAGATTCTGGAAAAATCAATTATCTTATTATCAATACGAGTGCTACTCTTATTTGAACTTGTCAACAAGTTACACTAGTTTTACATTCGTACAAAAATCTACGGGTGACCAGAACATCCACCCTAAACGACGTAAAATCTTCAACTAATAATGTAATAATACGATGCATAATCATATCATATCATATAATATATTAATCCTCTAAGTTACTGTTGACATGACATCATATAATTTCATCAAATATGACAAGACATTTTAGGGGTAAATAAGAGTATCTTAAACCAGAAAAATGATATACTGTTAAAATTCTTTCCTAATTTAATGACATTGATTGTGTATATTAATTACGTTGTATGATATCAAACTTTTAATAAATTTAGATTTTATTTAGGGAAAAAAACGTTATTCTAACAAAAAATAAAAACAATTCTATTCCTAACTAAGATCTCTTTGAAACCACTATACAAAAAAGTCGATGTAAAATAAAATACCTTTTTTTTTTTTCTGGAAATAAATACATGGAATAAAATACATTTTTTTTTAAAGGAGTTAAAGGTAAGATAAGGGCCCGAACTTTTATTTTTTTTACGGTTAAGGGACTATACTTCAAAAAAATCCAGTTAAGAGACTCATTACACTTTCCGTCAACTTCTCCGTTAACATAATAACTGAGAATCCAAAATATATACATGCTATCTAAATTAACGACATTAATTATATTCTCGCCAATTCACTTCTCACTCTTATATGATGATCTTTATGAACACCAAGTACCCAAACATGTTTACTGACACACCTAAAATGTCGCTATTTAAGACGGCCAAATTAACAATTTATATACCACAATACGTACTAATCAAGACTAAATATAAGACAAGTAAGTAGCAAGTAATAGGATCGAACTCAAGAGAAGGGGGGCTTGCAAATGTGTAATCAAAAGAGCAACTAGAACAATTGTGACAAATTAACAACAAACATGTGAATAAAAAAGGGAGGGTTTGGTTTGGTTTGGTTTTCAAGCAACAATTTGGAATTCAAATGAGAGTAACAAGCAAGTAAGCAATTGAAAATGATTATCAAATATGAGAGGAAAATTTAACCCAATCCCTTTGGTGAACCACTAATGGTTAATCCTTGACACAATCAATCCCTTAATTATATATTATCACCTTATTGTGGAGATTACTCTCCTAAATCTCCTTAATAGTGGTTAAATGACAAGGAAATCACACTTAATCAATTAACCCAACTTATCAATCCTACCAAGTAGAATTACATACAATGGTCAAATTAATAAGAAGATAAAGGCATGAGAGATTCAATAAGGGTAATTAGACACAATAGAACACGATTAATGACTAATCACAAGTTAATCCCTTTCTTGTAGATCAAGTTAGGAGGAAATCACACTCACTAATAAAAACACAAGGTGATGCTAAGATAGAATTGCAAGGGATCACACTTAACAATTCTAACAATAATAAATTAAGGAACTTGATTAAATTAAACAACAAGGAAATCACACTTAATTACTCAAATTAAACAAGATTTCCAAAATTCAACAATAAACACAAAGGATTAACAATAATAATAATAATAATTAGAGAAAGATTAGAGTGTCTTACAACCAAAAGATTACACATTTAGGATTGGATTAAGAGAGGACATTAGTTCTCCATAATAGATCTAAAACCCAAATTAGATGATAATTCTCCAAACTACAACTTGATTAACAAAATAAAGCATAAGATGATGAATCCCTAATGGTATTCATCTATATATAGTCCTAGGTTAAAGAGGAATTGATGGACTTAAGTTGGATGGAAGCCCGTAATCAAAATGCGTAACACCCAGAACAGGCGCACGGTGCGCCCTATAGCATCGGGAGGGGCGCATGGTGCGCCCAGTGTGCTGAACTCCGCTTTGAACTTTTTCCTTTGCTTCTTCTCTTGGACGGTTCTTTCATTTTTCTCTTGTAGCCTACTTCCATGCTGCACTTGGGACTTAGAACCACCCCGAGCTTCCTCTAAAACATGATCAAATCCTCCTTAACAACTCAACACTAGGAATTGGTTAACAAAGACATAAGTCAAGCAAAACCGCTTCCTAGTGTCGCTTATTATGCACAAAATAAACTGAATAGATAGTAAATATGTGAGCTTATCATTTACCAATGGTGAGCAACCATTAAAGCTTACTAATTGCATATCCAAATTTTCTCTCCCCTTCTGTTCCTCATCGTTTTCCATAATCAACAAAATAATAGAAAAACAACGCATCTTCCTTTTACGACATCGTCGCGACGGTACCAAAACAACAAAATAGTATCATTTGTGTTACTCGTCATCGTCATCGATCTACAATGGTGGAGTGCTCTATTAAGTGCATAAAATATGTATCACTTTCATCCAAAGCTATTGTAACTTTCTTTCATCACCCCTTTTCTTGTGTTAACGGAGTCTCTTGATCTTGTTTTATACAAGTATAATATTCCTTAAGTTTGCCTTAATCTAGATGACATGAATATTAAAATAGTGTTTCCAAATTGCACTAACTCTGGATTTTATTGAAATATAGTCCGTTAACTGGAAAAAAGTAAAAGTTTAGAACCTTGTCTTACATATAACTCTTTTTTAAAGTAACTTTTGTTATTTGAAGAAGATCAACCCTAATGATCACTTTAAATTCCTTTTATTTTATTGAAATTATGATTCACCATGCAAATCACGGGTATTATGATCACTTTAAATTAGTTTTAGTTGCGTTAAATAAATATTTTTCACTAATCTTTTTATATTAGTTTGAGCTCACATGCCGTATGGATGTTGGTTGACATGTCAAACCGGTCGGACGAGTAGGAACGTAAGCCATGTCATACTGGTCGGGTCATATGGGTTACGGGTCGGATTATGGTCAAAATACGGGAAAAATAGTGTCGAAAGCCTTTTTTTATACTATTTTAAAACCGAGAAAATATTTTTAAAAAATATTAAAACATATTTAATATTAATATTTTAATTATATTAAATAATTATAGAAGTATTAATTATATTGACACAATTATAGAAATTAAGTTATTTTAATTATTATTTATTATTAAGTTATAAAAATTTATAATATTAATTTTTTAATTATCTATACAATATTATTAAAAGGGGAACTTAAAATGCCACGTAGTAAATGCCACCTAGCACTACCAAAAAGCCACGTCACTAACTACATATGACATGGCGAATTTTAATATGACATGGCGAATTAATGTGACATAAATCATCAACTTATTAATATATGACATTAATTTAAATATATTTTTTTCCAAAATTATGTATCCCTTGCAAATTTACATCAAAGTTTCATAATTTAATTAAAATTGACATTTTTATTTGAAATTTTTGTAATAAAACATGTTAATCTATTAATTAAAACTCTTCATATATACTTAACACCTATCATTTTTATAAAATATTTTTTCTTATTTAATTTATTTTTGTAATACTCTGCACAATACTTAACAGTTAACACCCACCAAATTAATAAATATTTTTTCCTATTTAATTAATTTTTATAATAAAAATGTATTAATAAATTGATTAAAACTCTTCATATTGCTTAACCCCCACTATTTTATTAAAATTTTTTCTTATTAAATTCACCTATTGAGTTCCTCGGCATTCAATTATCTTATTCAACAATACCACGAAATAAATTAAAAATAAAATTTAAATATTTGAATCTATGGTTGTGTAATGACTATAAAAGTTATAATAATACATATAGTAGTTTATATTCCCTTCATTTATTTATTTAATACCTATTTTTCATTTGCCCATGAGTTTCTAAGTTGTGAGATATATATTTTATGTTTTAATTTATTTATTTAATTATGGTGAGTACATATATTTGCCTGTTGTTGTTGTTGTTGTTGTTGTTGTTGTTGTTGTTGTTGTTGTTGTTGTTGTTGTTGTTGTTGTTGTTGTTGTTGTTGTTGTTGTGTTCATATAAAGCATATTTTAATTTGTTATGTTGTTGGTTGTTTTGAATTATTTTTCATTTGGTTACATTTGGTTTTTTAAATGATATACATGTGACAATGTTATGATTCTTTTTTCAAGTTTTTGCCATGTTAATGTTTTACCTTTTGGTCAATATAATTTTTTTTTTTACTATATAAACTTTAAAGTATCATTAAATGTATGTGAATGCACATTAGCATAAATCATGTAGGTAATTTAAAGAGGGAAGAAATACAAAAGGCACAAAAATGAGGTAAAATTAAAGGTAAAAAAATATAAGTTATAAACTGGTAAATTATACATGTATTGTTTATTAGTAGATAGTCTCAAATAAGAGAGCTCATATTTTGTGTCAAATGTCAATGCGTTGGAAAGTTTCGGAACAAATTTTGGATAACAATTTTGTTCAAATAACGATAATTTATTTCATAGTCTCATTATTGTTTTCGTAATTGACACAAAAAAATATTTGTCTTCGTAATTAAAACTATTTATATTTTTTTTAAAAACACGTAATTGTCTTGTACTATATATCGTAATTTGTGCAAAATTTTTTTATACATTTATACTCAAAGTTAAACCTTGGTGTTCAATTTTACGTTTAAAAATAAACGTCAAAATTCTAAGAAAACATATTCAATCAATTTTTCTTTTAGCCACCATATCTGACGAGAAGCTCATAATCTCTCACTCTCTCTAAATTCTACGCTCGTATTAGGTGAATGAGTTTTAGCCTTAATTATTTTGTCTTTTTTCTCTTTTAATTGTGTTTTTTATTATTGACACATTGTAAATTTGTAATGGTTTATTGCTTTTTTCAAAGGCTATATAATTGAAATTTTAGGAGACAATGGTATTTAAGTAGGTAATTTCAAAGAGCTTATCAATTTTGTGGGGTTTGCAGTGGGTGGCATATACTCGAAGTACTTCATATTTTGAAGTTTATGGAAGAAGGTGAAGAATTTGGGGACATGGCATAAATTTTTTTTGTATAATATTGTTTTAATAGATGAAGCATTAGGCCTCAATGATCCGGTTGTTGTTTGAGTTGCTCCTTAAAATTCTTAGTTCTGCAATTTATTATTTTATTAGTTACAATATTATAGTGTTTGTTTTGTATAGTAATTCTAATTGCGTGTTTTATGTTGTTTCCGGTATTATTGATGCAATTTTAATAAGTAATAATTAGTGAGGGTGCTCCATATTTGGGGATCTTTGTTTGACAATATTATGATTTTGTGTAGCACTTAAAATAACAGATTAATTGTCTTTATACATGCAACCCTTAAATGTTTTAACATAAAACAAGAAAACCGTAAGTTGAGTTGATCGTAGTATATGTTATGATATTAAATCACCAAAAACATTACCGTAGAAACAAAATATCCCGTGAATTTCACGGATCACAAAACTAGTTTATGTGATTAAAAGTATAAAAATTAATGTTTTATTACTATTATTACTTCAAATATAATACTCCCTCCTATTCTAAATAACCTTCTCTATTTCCTTTTTCATTTATTCACAATACCTTCCCTCTTTCCTTATTTAGTGAAGTTTATACTTATTTTAATCACCTCACCCCACAACAACACCCATAACAATAACATACTTTATCTTATTTTAATCTCCTCACCCCACAAAATACCTATTTTAATCACTTTATCTCATAATACCTTCTCTCTCTCTTCAATTACCTCACCCCACCACAATACTTTAGCGTATTGAATTCAAACACCTTTAATATTTGTGCCATCCATGAATATGGAGGTTTATAACGACTAGGAGGGAGCATATAATTATTAATATTTTAATAAAATTCTTGAATCATCTTTAATTTAACAGGTTGATTCGTTCGGGTTGGGTTTTGACCCTAAATTAACGGCTCATTTCGGGTTTGGATTAAACGTGTCATTTCGAGTGGGGTTTCGACCCTAATTAACGGGTCATTTCATGTTTGGGTTAAACGGGTCCCGGATTGAGATTTTATGGGTCTTGAACTTGTAAAAGGCGGGTCAGGTTTTCAGGTCGGGTCAGAATTTAAAACCTCTAGGTGTTGGTCCTAAATTAGCAAGTTGTTTTGTTGTAACTTAGTCTTGGGCAGCGGGTCAAGATTTAAGGGTTTTTGACCATGAAAAAACGGTTTAGGTTCAGACATATTTGCAATTCTGGTCAATTTGACAGATCTACATAATACTATATAGACCAATAACGTTTAATTTGTTAATGGGGAAGATCAAACTTTAAATTCTATTTTTTAAATTATTGTACAAAGTATAACATTAATTGTCAAACAATTATTCGCGTTATTTAATATGTTCCTGGTGTAATTCCGGAGTAGGATTGTGACCACTTGAGCTTGTAGAATGATGTCGTTGCTCGTCTCTTCCTTTCACTCTTTCCTGTAAAGATGAACAAACTGAGGGCTCGGCTTGGTACCGAGCGTATTCACTCCGACGCTCAAGTCAGTAAACTTAGAGAGATAAGTTGTGTGTTGAACTTGGCAAAGTATATTGTAGAGAGATAAGGGAGTTTATACCAGATTATTCAGTTAGTTTCTCAATGAGAGATGATGAGTATTTATAGACTTTCACCTTTTTGTCACGTAGTGGCTAGCGGTGGAAAGATCGTCTTACCCTCGGCCGAGGGACCCATGACAGCCGGCGGGCTGGTTGACTCCATGTCGAGGGGGCTGGATGTGAGTACACGGATATGCCTCTCGGCCGGCTGTTCTTGCGAGCCGAGACCCAGTGACAGCCGACATACCTTGTCGGTTAGGGTCATTTTTTCTCTTGACTTGTTGTCTTTTAGCTTTGACCTTGGTCAATATGTTGACTTGGTCAGCGGGTGCAGAATATGCCCCATCAATTTGCCCCCAGCATAGTCTATGCCGTGGTATGGACCTTCTATGCGTGTTGAGCGTATTCTGCGCATGTCGAACTTCTTTCTCAGCTTTGTCCTGTTCAGGCCGTACCATATCCCCCCTCCATATTGTTGTGTAATGGACATCGAATGTGGAAAATAAAAAATGGCGCTGGCCGAGACCAAGGTTGGGAGTGCCGTGTGCTTTTGATTGCCCCCGGCCGGTGCTGCCAAGCTTGGTTGATCAGCTGGCCGTTGGCAAGTAGATACCAAGGAGCGTGTCGAAGAAGATAGGTCACTGTATGTCGATTGACCTTCTGTGGCTGCATGCTTGACACGTGGCCTGGTATTGATTGGTGGACGTTTCATGGGCTTTGCTCTGATTGGTCCACTGAATGGGCTTTGCTCTATAAATAGAGCAGTGTGCCCCTCATTTTGTCGTACAAATTTCATTTTCAAGAAAAATTTTCTCTCTCTAGTTTTCGAAGAGTTTCTTTCTCTCTCTAATTTTCGAAGCGTTACTCGGCGTAACACTTTCTTTCAAGGTAAAAACAAATTCTTCCCCAACTTTTATTTGTTAAGTATTCGTTTGCCACCATGTCTGCTGCTGACGCTCCGGCTAGTACCTCAACCCCGGGGCGAACCGCGCGTCCCGATGAGCGGGAGCCACTGGTTGTCACCCCGGTAGGGTTCGGGGGTCGCAAGTCGCCTTCTCCTGAAATCGACGAGAAATTTCTCGAGGATTTTGATGATGATGAGGAGGAAAAGACCCAATCTGATTCAGAGAGGCCGCATTACTTATGGCACGGCGAAGCGTGCTTGATTAAACCCGATCGCGTTTGGACGAACAAGTTCGCTAGTGTCTCCGGGCCTGAACTTTTTGAAGACCATTACAGCTTCGGCAGGGGGTATAGAATTATTGTCCCTGAGGGTGATCGAGCGATCTGTTGCCCCGAAGGTCGTATAGACGTGTATATTAGGCATCTGGAGTATGGGCTCCGTTTTCCTCTTCATGAACGTGTCTCGGCCATAATCAAAGCCATGAATGTCGCCGTGGCACAACTGCACCCGTTGGCCATTAGGACGATTGTTGGCTTCGTATGGTTTTGTCTCTTTAAGGGGGTGGCCCCAACGGTGAACCTTTTCCCGCCGGCTCCACCATCTTGGTGTCTACCCAAGGCGTCATGGGGTGGTACAACGTGCGGGACCGAGCCGGGTTATGTGACCGTCTCAAGCCGACATCCTGCAAAGACCGGAAGGGGCGGTGGGTATATGTCGAGGTTCGGAGGACTATCCACCGCCCGATCCTTCCAGCCGCCGCGTCAATTTGCGGTGTGAGAGTCAGGGGGAGCATGAAAGATATGTCTCCCGTAATAAGATTAAGATGGACGCCAAGAAGGTTTATCTTAAAGACGACGAAGTGCGGGCAATGAGCATGTTTGAGGTGAGAAGGATGGCACGCCGAAGGATGGATGCCTCCCGCGCGGATCGTCCTTCAAGACGAGCCGCTTTGCCACGTCGGCCTCATACCGGCCCTCAGCCAGGGTAAGTTGGGTCGGTATGAGGCCCTCCTTTGCTTTTATGCTTCGATGTTTGAGCCTCGGTTTACTTCTTTCGCTTAACTGTTGACTTTGTTTCTTGCAGATCGATTTGGCCGGGATCTCTCTGTCTCCATCCTACGCAAGTTGGGACTTGACCAGGACATGAGAGTTGTTGAACTGCACCCTAAGGCCGCGCCACGTGATCGCAAACAGGCCCCGCACGAACTCATGGAGCGGCGTTGAAAGCAATGGATGAGGGGCGACTCAAGCGAGATTGGCGGTAACGTGCTTGCCGGAGACCAAAAGCAACGTCTGCGGCGGCTCGGCGTCAACTCCAACTCGATCTCCAATCCCCGTAGTCCGAAAGGATAAGGTGGTCGTCAATGTTGACGAGGACGTCACCGTTTGGAGGGTCCTCCTCCTTCAAATAAGAGGAAAGAAACAACGCTGCTGTGCTGCTGTTTCTTCAGAGCGGGGAAAGAGGAGGGGTCGGCGGCCCTCAATCCAAGAAGGCCGGATCGTGCGGATCTAACCCATGGCTCGGTTTAGCGGGTTCCTTATGCATTCCCGATGACGGGCTTTACGATATGTCGATGAATGTTGACATGGACGCTTTGTCACAGGTTTTTATAGATCGGCCCGTCGCCAGCTGTTGTTCTCACCGAACGGCAATTGGAGAAGCGACTGTGCGGACGGGCGACAAAAATGCCGCCGCGACTCCTCGTCAGAGAAGGCTTCCTTCGTTCGGCTCGGGCGGACGGCATAAGGTTGGCCAAAAGGTCAGGTGAAGTGGGCTGAAGTTGCCGGCACTCATCTTATCGAGTAAGAAAAGCTCGTGGCTCAAACTGCCCCTACGCTCGAACGGCTTAGGCTTGAGCTTGCCGCTTCTAAGGAGGAGGCCGAGAAGACGAAGCGGGACTTCCCAGCCACCATGAAGGACTTCCTCGGCCGAGCGAAAGCTTAAGGAGGACGCCGAGAAGGCGGTCTGGCCGAGAGAGCTAAGGTTAGTCTGCGTTGGGCGATGCCGCTAAGGCTGCGGAAGGAGAGGAACAAGCTTGAGGGTGGTTACAAGGCCATGGTTGAGCGGAGGAAAGATAGAAGGCCCCGTTTTGGCCGAGGCGAAGGAACATAAGGGCACAAAGGCTATCCTTGCTCGAGAGGAGAAGGATATTGTGATGCTGAAAACCGTCATCATCCCTGAAATGTGTGCCGTGCAGGGACCAAGTCAAGATGCTACAGGGATGCGATTAAGGCCCTCCTTCCCGAAGGCACTTTTCCGTGGCAAGATTTTGACAAACTTCGGATGAGAAGGCGGCCGAGGAGGCCAAGGCCGCGGCAGGAGGCGAAGGTCGCTCGGGAAGCGGCGGCCAAGGCGGCCCATGATGCTAAGGTGAAGGAGGCTAGAGAGGAGGTGAGAGGGCAAGGGCACGCGAAGGCGCCAGTCGTCCTGGGCCGCCCACCGACGGTGATCTTTGCTGCTTTTCTGCTGCGGTGGCGAGCAACAACAGGCATAGGGAGACGGGCGGTCGTCACCGGACTCACCTGGCCTTTCGGACGGCTTCCCTGTCGGGGCCAACTTTTGAGCCTTTCCTCCCTGCCATCCTTTTGGCGCTTCATGTCTGAATGTTGTAATTTTTTGTTGTTCCTTCTTTTTTTTGTTAAACTTTGGTAGGTTGAGCTTAGGCTACCTCTATGGGGACGGCCGTCGACTTTATTTTGTCTCACTTGTAAACATTTTTAATGAAGTTTGTTTATTTGCCTTCGGCTTGGCCGAGACTTTGATCTCATCCTCCATTCAGTTGTCTTCTTACGTTTTTAAACATATTGAGCGCTTTTTCGTTTTACCTTCGGCTTGGCCGAGGCAATTAGATTGCGTATCTCAATTGTACTTAAACGTTTTTAGAATATTGGTCGTGTCCTCTGCTGCACCTGAACAGGCCGAGGTAGCAAGATTCACGTTTCCCAATTTGCTCGAAGAACATGTTGGCATGTCGGTCGCTTCCTCCTCCACTCTCGGTCTGGCCGAGGCGGTCAGATTTGCGCTTCCCAACTGCTGTTGTAAACATGTTACCATGTCGGTCGTTTCCCCGTCACTCCCGGCTTTGGCCGAGGCAATCGAGGTTACGGCTCGACTGCATTCGTATCTATAGACATATTGATCGCTTCCTCTGCCACTCCCGGATTAGCCGAGGCAGTCAGATTTGCGTTTCTCAACTGTACTTATACGTTCTTAAGCATGTTGGTCGCTTTCGCGAGTATCAACTGCATTTGTAGTGACTGCCCGGCTTTGGCCGTGGCGTCTACTTTGGTACGACTATGGAGGGGACAAGCATTTCGATGGAAAACTTGGATCACTCTTCATAAGATATAATCACGCGTTGGGGTGCCCACAACGGTCTCGGACACCTCCGCCGCTATACGAAATACTTCCTAAGGTTGTCTGTGTTCCAATGGCTCATTAGAGGCACACCTTCCATGTCTGTCAGCCGGTATGTCCCCGGCCTCATTTCTTCAACCACCCTGTAGGGTCCCTCCCAGTTGGCCGTCATCTTACCATGGATGTTTCTTTTGTTGGTTCCGGCCGACTTTCTCAGGACTAGATCTCCTACTCTCAAATCCCTTTTGTGGATCCTACGGTTGTATGCCCTTCTCATTCGGTTTTGATATACTGCCTAGTTGAGCCGTGCCGTATCTCGACTTTCTTCGACCAGGTCTAGGGAGGCTCTCAGGCCTTCTTCATTATCGACCCCGGTTAAAGGTTTGCGTTACGAATGTCGGCACCGCTTCATTAGCGGGACGGCCTCGGACCCATAGACTAGGTGGAATGGACTGTACCCTGTTGCTTCTTTCTCCGTGGTTCGAAGGGACCACAAGACGCCGGGTAGTTCATCAGCCCATCTTCCCTTTAGATCTTCAACCTTCTTCTTCAACCCGTTCAGTATTGTTTTATTAGGCCGCCTCCTTTGCCCGTTGCTCGAGGGTGGCGGACGGAGGAGTATGCAAATTTGATCTTCGAGCTCTTCCAACCAATTCATCACCATGTCGCTCCAAAACTCTCGGCCGTGGTCAAATACAATGACTTGGGGTAACCCAAAACGAGTTATGATGTTCTCCCAAATCACCTTTCTTACGGCCGCCGTGGTTTTGGCAGGTACCGCGACAGCCTCGACCCATTTGGTGAAGTAGTCAACGACGACGATCAGGTACTTCCTTCCTCCGGAGGCCGTCGGAAATGGTCCTAATAAATCCATCCCCCACTGTGCAAACGGTAGGGGACTAAGTACCGGTTGCAGGTCTCGGGAAGGTGCATGTATTACCGGAGCATGCATCTAACAATTCTTGCACTTCTTGGTTTTTGTCCTGGAATCTTTCAGCATGGTAGGCCAGAAGTAGCCGGCTCGGAGAGCTTTGTGGGCTAGCGTTCTCGCCCCCATGTGATGTCCGCAGATGCCTTCGTGAATCTCTGTCAGTATAAGCTCCGCGTCGGCTGGGCCGACACATTTTAAGAGTGGTCTTATTACGGACCTTCTGTACAATTCTCCTTCGAACACTAAGTACCTTGCAGCGATCCTTTTTATCTTCTGAGACAGACTGCGGTCCTCCGGCAACTCTTTTGTCAGCTTGTATTTCATTATCGGAGTCATCCACGTAGTCTCGGCTTCGATGTCGCCCACCATGCCGACGGTCTCAGTGATGCTTTTAGCATTTCGATATCCACCAGACACGGTTCGTGACATTTTGATGCTTGAACTGGCAAGCTTTGAGAGAGCGTCGGCTCGGTTGTTCTCGGACACAGGGGATGCACTTTGTATTTGGAAAGATTTCAATTTTGAGGTGTCAGTTTTTACCCTCTCCAGGTACCTTACCATCCCATCGTCTCGAGTCTCATACTCTCCTCTGATTTGATTAGTCACTAGGAGCGAGTCTGTTTTCAACACAATATGCTCCGCCCCGGCAACTCTAGCTAACTCGACTCCAGTTATCACCGCCTCATATTCAGATTCGTTATTTGAGGCCGAGAAGGTAAACTTCAAGGCGTACTCAAACTCGTCTCCGTTAGGGTGATGATAAGGATGCCGGCTCTGAGTGTTCGCCGTGGAGGACCCGTCGGTATACACTTCCCACACGCCGGGATGTGATTCTTCTTGATACGTGCACTCGGCCAGGAAGTCTGCAAGCGCTTGTCCCTTTATCGAAGGCCTCGGCACATCTTGAATGCCAAAGCCGGAGAGCTCCACCGCCCATTTGATAAGTCTGTCGGATTTTTCGAATTTTTCTAATGCTTTCTCCAATGGCTGGTCGGTTAAGACCGTCACGGGATGTGCGTCGAAGTAGGGTTTCGACTTCCTTGCGGCAACGACGACGGCGAGGTTGCCTTTTCGATTAGTGGGTAGTTTCTTTCGGCGACGAGCGTATGACCGATAAAGTAAATTGGGTATTGCTTTGCTTATTTTCTTCCCCCGACGATTACGGCTGACCGTGGCCGAGGTAATCTAGCTAAGTATAGATATAGCGTCTCCCCCAGCGTCGGCACCGGACGGGGTCGGTAGTGTCGAAAGGTGGGCTTTCGATTGCACTGAAAGCCGTGCTCTGTTCCTCCCCCCAGCTAAAGTTTTTATTCCCTTTCAGCACTTTAAAGAACGGAGTGCTCTTGTCGGCCGACCGAGAGATGAAGCGGGCGAGAACCACCATCCTTCCGGTCAGCGTCATAACCTCTTTTCGATTTCTCGGCTCCGGTAGGTCTAGTATTGCTTGGACTTTCTCCGGATTGGCATCAATTCCCCTGGCGCTGACAAGCACGCCGAGGAACTTGCCGGCTCGGACACCAAAGTTACATTTCTTTGGGTTAAGCTTCATTTCATATTTTCTTAGTGAACAAAATGTCTCGCTCAAATCGGCTAAGTGCTCGCTGTCAGACTTGCTTTTTACAATAGCATCGTCGACGTAAGCCTCGATGTTTCGCCCTTTTTGATTTTGGAACACTTTGTCCACCAACCTAGTGTAAGTTGCGCCAGCGTTCTTCAAACCGAACGACATCATTTTATACATGAACGTGCCGTGAATGGTGATGAATGCGCATTTAGGCATATCTTCCTCGGCCATAAATACCTGATGATACCCTGAGAAGGCGTCTAGCAGGCTTAGCATAGTGTAGCCTGCCGTGGTGTCAATTAAACTATCTATTCGAGGCAAGGGATAGCAATCTTTAGGGCACGCTTTATTAAGATTGGTAAAATCAACACACATCCTCCACGCCCCTGACGATTTCCTCACCATTACAACATTTGCTAGCCACTCAGGGTAAGTACAAAGCATGATAAAGCCCGCCGCTAGTAATTTGTCTACTTCAGCTTTGATGGCCTCATCCTTCTCGGCCGAGGAGTTCCTCATCTTCTGCTTGACCGGCCGAGCGGTGGAGAGTACGTTCGACTTGTGAACGATCACCTCCGACTCACGCCTGGCATCTCGGCGGTGAGTATGGCGGTGAGTATGCGACATCTTTGTTCTTCCTCGGCAGTCTAGGAGATCGGCTCAATTTTGGCTCCAGTCGACACCGCGATTCACGGTGCACTGGGGTCAATTTCCACTTCCTCGGTCTCGGCTCCTTCGACCATGCCGACGTTAGTGTTCATCGGATCGCCCTCCTGCTGCAAGGATGGGCTCTTCCCTTTCTCCGACTTCTTCGCCACTTTGAGGGATTGCATGTTGCACCCCCTGGTAGACACTTGGATATTGACTACTTCATCTCTCTCGTCCTTTGAGACGAGCTTTTGTGCTTCCCCCCGGTCCGAGAAGTACATTAATGTCAGGGCCCGGATGGACATTACTACATCGGCCTCACTCAAAGTGACCCGGCTTATGAGAACATTGTAGGCAGACGAACCATCGATAACCACGAACTCAGATAAAACATTTTTAGCCGCATCCGCTTGGCGAACATCACCGTGATCCCATTGACCCCGGGGGTACCGGTCGGCCCCGGAGAAGTCATATAGTGGGTTAATGCGGGGGCTCGGTCTCCAATTTTCGACCGAGATTAAGAAAGCACCCCCGAACATGATGTTCGTGTAAGCGCTGTGTCAATCAGGCACCTTTTGACCAAGTGGTTGGCTATATCCAGGTGGACTACAAGCGGGTCGTTTGTGCGGGCGACGACTCCCTCGTAGTCCTTCTTTCCAATGGTTATATCGGGGATGGTGGAAGCGGGGATCGCTGTTTTAGGCACAAAATTGATGGCTTGGTACAACTCATTTAGGTGCCGTTTGTGCCCATTAGCTGACCCACCGTTCTCGTTTCCCCGATGACAACCTGGATTACTCCCATCCGTTGGAAAAAACGATTTTCTATTCGCCCCGTCGGCGCTTGTTCTGGGCCTCCAGGCTACATACTTGCTGAGGCTCGCCTTTCGGATTAGCTCTTCGATGGCGTTCCTTAGATGTCGACGATTGTCGGTTTTGTGGCGGTGTGGCGTGGTACTCGCAAAATCGCGCTTGCGTCACCGTCCCCCTCGCCTTGGGGGCCTTGCCCACTCATCCATCATTATTGCTTAGGGTAAAGACCTCGGTGGAGATGCGACCGGGGGGTGAGACTCTTTGTCACCGCTTCCGGTTGTATGGTCCCGAACTCCCCGGCGCCCGCCGAGTCTTTTTCCTATTAAACCTCTCAGGCCGTGACCTATTCCCGTCACGGCGACCTTCATCTATGTTGTCCCGGCGGCTCTTCCTCTCTGGGTGCCCAACTTCACTGTGGCCTACCCAGGTTTTGTGATAGTCTTCCACCTTTATGGCTCGGTCGGCCATCTTTCTGGAGGAGTCTAAGTTGAGGTCCTCGCACTTGATCAGCTCGTTTTTGAACTCGTCTTTCGGTAGGCCTTTCATCAACGCGAAGGCCGCCAGTTCGGTGTTCAGCTCACGGATCTGCTGAACCTTAGCGTCGAATCTTTTCACGTAGCTTCGGAGGGACTCGTCCTCCTCCTGTCGGATAGTTAGGAGATCTGATGTTTCCACGGCCCTTCTCTTGTTGCAAGCATACTGGGCTATGAAATTGTCTCTCAGGTCGGCATAACAAAGATACCGAGCTATTAGGTAGCCCCTTGTACCAACTCCGAGCCATCCCATGCAGGGTCGTTGGGAAGACTCGGCACCACACCTCATCAGGTTGCTCCCATACCGACATGTACGACTCGAAAGCCTCGGCATGGTCGGTCGGGTCGCTATCCCCTTTGTATGATAAGGGCGGCGCTTGACTTAGTCGGCACAGGGGGATCTCTAGACATAGGTATTGAGGAGGCTGTCGACCACGTGTCGAATGACACGCGGCGATCGGCTCCTCGCAACCTTAGTCCGGCTTCTCTCCCTATGGCGGGAAGGGCTTCTTGTCCGACTTTGGTGAGTCGGACTTCTTTCATTCCTTCGGGCTGGCCTCGTTGTTGCGCCGCGGCGACGCCGTCCTCCGCGAGTGGGGAAGGACTCGGTCCGCCACTGGCACCACGGGCTCTGGCGGCGTTCTAAAGACGCCCGCCTCCTTGTATCGCTCCGGACAAGTTGTTCGGAGTCACTTTATGGGCCCTGGTCACCTGTGGATGCGCTGCCATCACCGTCGTCGTGACAGGGGTAACCGGCGTACTACTCATTAGGTCCGGGAATAGCTTTAATTTGGCCGCATCGACCACATGTCCCATGACATGACTTGGTCGGTAGGCGTGTGTTCACGGCTCTTTCGGTATCCCGAACATCACCGCTCGGTGACTCGGCCGGTGGGGGCGCCGATCTGGAACTACGGAACGTGTCATCCTGGAAGAATGCGGTTCCTTCAATCACGATTTCTTGTTGCTTTGACATCTTCTTAGCTCATTTGAATGGTTTTTTTTTTTTTTTTTTTTTTTTTTTTTTTTTTTTTTTTTTTTTGTAATGTAGGTGACTAGCTTTTAGTATCTATCCCCACAGACGGCGCCAATTGTTCCGGGTGTAATTCCGGAGCAGGATTGTGACCACTTGAGCTTGTAGAATGATGTCGTTGCTCGTCTCTTCCTTTCACTCTTTCTTGTAAAGATGAACAAACTGAGTGCTCGGCTTGGTACCGAGCGTACTCACTCCGACGCTCAAGTCAGTAAACTTAGAGAGATAAGTTCTGTGTTGAACTTGGCAAAGTATATTGTAGAGAGATAAGGGAGTTTATACCAGATTATTCAGTTAGTTTCTCAATGAGAGATGATGAGTATTTATAGACTTTCACCTTTTGTCACGTAGTGGCCAAGTGGCTAGCAGGTGGAAAGACTGTCTTACCCTCGGCCGAGGGACCCATGACAGGCCGACATGCCTGGTTGACTCCATGCCGAGGGGGCTGGATGTGAGTACACGGATATGCCTCTCGGCCGGCTAGTTGCCGAGCCGAGACCCAAGTGACAGGCCGACAGACCTTGTCGGTTAGGCTGTTTTTCTCTTGACTTGTTGTCTTTTAGCTTTGACCTTGGTCAATATGTTGACTTGGTCAGCGGGTGCAGAATATGCCCCATCATAATACTTCCTCCATTTTTTTATCTTCTCATTTGCTTTATTATGGTCTCCAAAATAGATCTTTGACCATATCTTCTGATTTCTATTTGTTTTATTTTTTGTCGAAAAAAATGTTAAGCAAAAGATATTTTGATAATAAGTAAATATTTTATTTTCAACATATTTACAATTAAAGTTCATAAACTTTGGCTTTCAAAAAGAAAATGAGAAGATAAAAAAATGGAGAAAATATAAACAAAATTTAAAACAAATTGTAAAACAGACTATGAATTTCACGGGTTTAAAACTATTTGGATGTAAAGTTCTAAAATATAGCCGCAAAAGTGGTAATTGAGCCCCATTACTTTGTTTAATTGTGAAATTAAACCCCTTGACTTTTAAATTGTAGTCAATAGGCCCCATAAGTTATATACAAGGTGAAATTAAACCTCTTGCCCAAAATCTCTTGAGAAATCCAATATGTCATACGGAGTATATAAAAAGTTAAATTGATTATACTTTTTACAAAATATACAATCAAATTTTTTAAAAAAAAAAAAACAAATGAAATCATAATATAAAATGAATTAACATCAATTATATAAGATTTAAATTTTTTTTATATAAAAACATTTAAATTTTATAAAACAACTAAATATTTTCCCCAAAATTGTTAATAATTCGTTAAAAAAAGATACAGTATGTAATTTTTTTTTTTGAAAAAAAAACGTAAATACTCTAAAAATATATTTCTCTTGTTTTAATTGTTTAAAGTTTTCTTAGGTAACAAAGAAATGTTTTAATAAAAAAAAGTTTTTTTCTCAAAAAATATAAAATAAAATAAAAATTTTCATTTTTTCCAGAATTTAAAAACACAAGTTTATTTGCATTAAAAAAATTCGATCTTTTTTTTTTTTAAATAAAACATAACCAATTTCGGTTTTTACAGTATGAGAAAATGAATTTATCATGAGATTTTGATATGGAGCATAACTCCACTTTTTGCAAAAGTTAAGGGGTCTAATCACCTCAATTTAAACTTAAGGGAGTGAATCTCACGATTAGAACATCCACCCTAAGCAACCATACTAAAATAAGGTGTCCAAAATTAAATCATTTATAATGCGCCGTTTAACCCAATCGAACAGATTTAACCCGGTCTAAAACTAAACTGAATAATCTATTTACTAGGTCTATCAAAATATCATCTATTTCTCTTCCCATTTTGCTTCGCTACTTTTATATCTATTCCTCTATCTCTCATCCCCTCTTCTATGTTTTTCTGATTATATATTTATAAACTAGAAGAAACAAATACAATGAGGCAAGTACAATGAAATATCATGGTAATAAGAAAGATAGTGGACGTAGACCATTAGAGTGTGGACGTAGACCAATTCTTGTGTTCTTGTTTTTACTTTTCGCATTTTACATTTCATTCTTTATTTCATCTCATTCACGACCGTATTCACAATCAGTACAACAGAATATCATCTTTAGAACAACCATCAAAACTGTTTAAATTGCTTGTGTATTGATTTCGAAACTGCTATCAATATTTTTAGTCGCTAAATTTTAAAAAGGGTACTTAAATCCCCTTTTAAATACAGGGTTCATAAACTCAACACTTGTTTTAGAGACGGGATAAAATATAAAACATTCTATCATTTTGCGTGGTTTCCATCTTATAAAGCTTGTGGAAAATTTAATAAGGAAGAATTATATGATAAAAACTCTCATGCTCTATTCACAGGGTCGTCCAATGGATTTGCGGGGCCTGTTCTAAAATACCAAATCAAAGCCCCATATTATAGACAATTAGTCTCTCTTAAGACGGTAATACCCATTCTAAGATGAACAAGGGTCAAATAAGCTCCTAAATATGCTCCTACATTACTTGCATATATATGAGTAATAAGACAAACCAAAATTAGCTTCGTGATAAAAGAAATATGCTCCTACGTTACTTGCTCCTAAATATTTTGTTATCAAAATATAAAATGGTTTATATTTTAGATAAAATATATACATTTGATTTCAATTTTTTTTACCTTTAGAATTCGTCTTAATTAGTTTGTATTTAAACAAGTAAAAAGTAAATTTGCATGTTAAGAGCCAACAAACCAGAACTTAAAGTAATTGGAAGAAGATCTTATTAATAATGGGGTCCATGAACATTCTAAATATGTAAAAAAAAAAAATGAAAATGCCGATAGTGGTATTCGAACACCCCTTGTCATTGAGTAGAATTCTATTTCTAACCAACTTTGCCGTACACTATTGTTGTAATTACTTGCATTGAAATGTATAAGTATTTGGCCCTTCGTCTTTTGGGCCCCGGTTCTAAGAACCGGTTGAACACCCTATTGGACGGGCCTATCTATTCATAAGATTTTAAATCAATTTCACCATCCTTCATTTGTATATGATGTAATATCGTGGAACACAATTACACGTACTTATACAGCGTCCATACAAAAAATTTTCCACCATAAAATTCACGTGTTACCCTGAGATTTGTCGCATTGTTCAAAAAAAAAACTTTGCATGGTTTATTCTTATTTAATCCTCTTCATTAAGTTTACACTTTTTTCTAGCTTACTTATTTAACCCGATCCGAGACTGAACCGATGACCCCTTTACATTTTTTTTTTGGATAACGACGAGCTTAGATAAATAAAAGTTCAAAAAAGTCGATTACATCAAGGGGGCGGGTCGGGGGGCAACGACGTAATGGCCGAAACAAAGTCACTTGTACATAGATCTAGTACAAAAGGTGGGGCAAATTCTCACTCAAAACAACCATTAGACAAGCTAGTATCCGAGATAGAGAAGTGGGCAAGCATATTAGCAATACGGTTGGCCGTTCTCCTCTAAAAAACAAGCTTCAAACGGGGTGAGCTCTGCAAAAGTTTCCTACACTCAAGAATAATGTTAGCATAGGTATCACATGGAACATCCGTCCTCAAAATAGAGTTCACAGCATTCATACAATCGGATGCAACCAAAACGTTATTCACAAGGGCACTAGACTGTCACAATCCATCCCTAATAGCAAGTACCTCAAAATCTATTTATTTGTCAAAGATATTATCACAAATAATCAATCAAGCAATCCCTCGAATCAAGGAGTATTATTATCATGATTTGTTTATATTTAGCATATGTATACTATCTTATATTATGGTTATTTTTTTTACTTAATTTACTCCTATATTCTTGTATACTTAGCTTGCTAAGCAATCTTGTATAGTTGTATTTATACCCTTGTATGGCTACTGATTATAATCATCAATACAATTCACATTATAATCTTATATGGTATCAGGTTTCTCATCGATCCTAATACCGCTCTTCTTCCTTGCTGCCATCACCCTCCTCGAAAAACCCATGACAACCAACAACAATCTCATCCAGAACCTCGATGAACCGACCAAAACCCTTATGTTCATCTCGTTCCCCACATGCACAAAACTCACCGCCAATAACTATCAATCCTGGCGTTATCAAATCACTCGTCTCCTTCAAGGATACGGCCTGTTCTCGTATCTTGATGGAACCACGAAACCACCCCTACAAATCATAACACCCAACCCCACCGAGACCAAGCCTACCCCTGAGCCCGTCTTAAACCCTGCTTACAATACATGGTTTAGACAAGACCAATTGATTCTTGATGCAATTGCCGGCATCCTTGATAAATCTGTCCCTTCCATCCTCCTTGATGCCAACACCTCCCATGAAGCTTGGGAAACCCTCGCTATCACTATGCCAACCCCTCGCGTGGACATATCCTTCAAATTAAGGATCGTCTTTGCAACATTACCTTAGGCGACAAAACCATATCTGAATACATGTTTTTTTTTTATCAAGGCTTGTACTACCCAACTTGCTCAACTCGACAAACCAATGGATGCCGAAAACATAACCCACCAAATCATTTATGGCCTCGACCAAATTCTATACAAACCCATTATTGACGCGGTTTGAGCTCGTGATGTTCCCAATTCTTTTGAAGCATTTCACGTGAAATTGATTCAACACGAACTCACTGTGAAGAACCAACCCTCGGCCACCATGTAATACCCGCCCTTTTTAGAAACCCATTGACCAGCGTTGACCGACCTTGGGAGCAGTAATGGTCCTTAGAAGTGCGTACCAAAGTTATCCTGTGTTGTGAGTTAGGGGTGTTACTCGATAGAGTAAAGGCTACTCGATCGAGTAGCTTGGATACTCGATCAAGTAGGGGCCACTCGATCGAGTAAGTGGGCCACTCGACCGAGTAGCGTCTTTTCAGCGAGGGTTTATAATCGCGTTTTGTTAAAACCGCAAATCATTTTCGCCTCATTTGTTCAGATCTTTAGGTCGCCTCTTTCCTTTCCCTTCACCATATAACCTCCATGAAAGCCTTTGAAGGTCCTTGTGCCTTAGGAGAGCATAGCTTGAGTCAGGTAGCGGTCCTTTGCCAGGTTTCCTCTTGTAGGTATGTCGTCGTCATCATCCGTATCCTTGTCTTTGCAGTTAGGGTTAGCTTGGTAGTGATAGATGTTTGTGTTGTGGATAGATGCTTGTTTACTGGGTGATGCGTGTATTGGTATGGAATCATTGCAGTCGCTTAAAGGTAGGTTCGCCTACTCAGTTTCTGTGGATGGTCTAGTGTGTCGGTTGTTGTGTCGTAGTTGTTGTGCTGTGGTTGTTGTGTCGTGGTTGTTGTGTTGTGGTTGTGTTTTTATGGCAAGAGTGTATGCATTAATCGGTTGGTGTATACAGTTTATTGGTTGTTGTTGTGTTGCAGCTGTCTGTGATTGATTATCTATGGTTCTCGAGATGCGTCCTCGGCTGAGTGGAGTCACTTGCGGGAGTGGCTTCATGCCCTAGTTTCGCCCTCCGTGGAACCCGCCACGGGAGGGGATGTGCACATTAATGGGACAGGGTTATCGCTCGGTATGATGAGCGCGGCTTAGGTGGGAACGGCTGCGGTCCCCCACTGGCAGGGCTGGTCCAGTGGACACTCGGTGACGGAGATTGATTGGAGTGGGTGTGATTGTGTGTGACTGTTTGTGCTGTACTGTGTTGACAATTGTTGTTGGTTTATATTGAGTCTTGCCTCAGTTACTGACCTTGTGTGGTTGTCTTGTTTGTTTGTGTGTCTGCCGTGATCCCTTATGGTGAGCAGTCAGTCTTAGCAAGTGTTGATGTGGTTGATAGCTGGAGTCTTGGCAGGGATGAGTCATCACGAGTTCTGATAGAGATAATATGTAGCTGACGAGTTGTATTTTTAGCTTGTTAGTTGGATGTCACACTTGTAATTTAACTATTATTGTTCTTTTATCGACTTTTGATGATTACTTACCTCGGGCAACCAAGATGGTAACGCCCTTATATGCTAAGGAAGGTCTAGTTAAGGCTCCTCGGTATATGGGGGTGTTACAAAGTGGTATCAGAGCGACGATTTTGGAACTTGTAACCAATGAACCTACTGAACGTAGTGAGTCTAATAAAATGAACCTGGTGTATGTATAATAGGAGCCCTAGCTGATGGTAGATTTTGGTGAGTAGGCGCCCTCATTTCAAAATCCTGGCCCCATTGTGCTTAAGCCAGCCAATGGGTATGGAATGTGGAGTTAATATGTATGTACTTAACGTGTATGTTGATTACTGATGTATCACTTTCATATATACTTTTATAGCTCCCTTTATACCGTTTTACATACCGTTTCGTGCCTATTATGTCATTTATATGCTTTATTTCAATGAATTATCGATACTGCCGCTATTTTGTGTTTTGATGCAGAAATGACTCGTTATGAGTATGATCAAGCTAATATTAGCATGGCGGAGACGGCATAGAAGAATACACGAAGCATAGCACGGGAAACGAGGAATCATGAAGACTAGAAGTCAAAGAAGAGAAGAAGGAACCTGTGAGCTAGTTCCTCGATCGAGTCACTGCTTGACTCGATCGAGCAGCAGTCTCGATCGAGTCACCTCGACTCGATCGAGGATCCTTTCTGGCGGGTTTATTTCCGGAATTTCCTAAAACGTTAATCTTTTGTTATAAATTAAAGACTCGGGTTTTATTGTTAACTTACGTTATATTTTGCTAAGTATTGCTGGAAAACTCTCTTAAGAACCCTAATCTTCCTTTTGTATGGTACTAATCTTTCCTCTTTAATTAAATCATTGTTTTATGTTCTTCAATTATTGTTTTCATCTTGCAATTATGTTTTCATCTTTAATCATGTTTGTTGTTGTTATTATAATCATGAGTAGCTAATCCTCTCATCTAGGATGAAGGGGATCTAGGTTAATTAAGAAGGGAAAATCAATTAGTTGCTATTGATATCGTTAAAGTTGTTGTTTGATTGTTGTAATTCTTCTAGTTAATCACTTGAGGCCCGAGTTATTAATTAGTGTAGCGAATCGATCCTATCGCCGACCGGGTTAGAATTGATATAGGCTGCGATAATCAAATAGAAAGTATCTAATCATAGCGACCGCATGTTAGAATCGATCTAAAGGGCATAATGGAGTCGACCGATCTTATGACCTTAAACAACTTGATAGATTTAGTAATTGATTGATAATCCCCGACTGATTGACCTAGTGAACCTAATTCCTAGACTTTTAATAATATTGTTATTCATCCTTTATTTATTGCAATTAGTTTGTTAGAATCAACTCAAAACAAAACCCCGAAATTGGTTACTTCTAGACAATTTAAATACTCTTAGACTAGCTTTTACCGCCTCCTGTGGATTCGATACCTGTCTTATCACTAGCTATTCTTGTTAGTCCTGAGATAGTTTTACTTTGATTTGGTAATACGACTTTAGCCACATCAAATTTAGCGCCGTTGGGGAGGCAACAATTGTTTAGTCTTTTTGTGTTTATTTTGTCTTTTTGTCTCAGGGAACCCGGTTCCTTGAGACCGTTCTCACACTTTCTTGTTAGTTACTTTATGCCCGGTCTAATAGGTCCGAGATTATTCCTTTTGATCCACGAACACGAGAAGACTTTTCGCTATAGACGGAAATTTAATCAAGAAGTGAGTCAAGTAGAAGACTTGAGTATACTTGACGTCGAAACGGCGAGCCCTACGAGAGACAGATGCGATCGGTCCTACGAAGAGGAAGAGGAAGAAATTCCTATCTCTGATATTCCTATTCTGAAACTCCTGTTCTGAAAATATCATCATGTCTACCCTAGCCGGTCACTCGAGCCAACCTTAGATTCTATTCCACAAGGTTTCAAGCTGCCCACTTCTACCAATGGAACATTCGAGATTCGGCCATCTTACATTAATTTGGTGGAACGAAACATGTTTGGAGGGACAATTGCTGAGGACCCCGCAACGCATATGGAAAAGTTTGTCACTTCTGCTTGTTCAATCCCATTAACAATTGGAGTGACACAAGATCAAGTTAAGCGGTGTGCTCTTTCCTTTCTCTCTGAAAGATGGAGCTCAACCGAGTGGTTAAGAGATATGGATATGGATACGAAGGAAGTTCTGACTGGAATTCCTTGGCTCTTGCTTTCTACAAGAGGTACTTCCCGCCTCAGAAGACTAATGCTTTGAGGAATCAAATTACTAGTTTCAAGCAAGCGGCCACCAAGATTTGAACGAAGCTTGGACTCGCTTCAAGCGTTTAGTTCGATCAGTTCCCCATCATGGTTTCCCAAAGTGGTTCCTTTGCAACCAGTTTTATAACGGGTTGTTTGACGATCATCGTGCCCTTTTGGATTCATCTGCTAATGGGAGGTTTCAAGATAACACACTAGATGGTGACGCGTGGAAGTTGATTGATCGATTTGCTACCCATACCGCGAGGTATGGAAATCCCTAGGGAAGCACGCGAGGCAATGCGGGGTTGATAGTGCTTTGGCGGCCACAATGGAGGCTATTTCGCCCCAGATTGCTGAGATGAAGACTACCCAATCATTGGGTAGTAAAGAGAGAGTTCATGCTATGAGTCAGCAAGTAGAGGAGACTTGTGCTAGATGCGGTTTAGATGGTCATGGTGCAGCTGATTGTATGAGCACATTTGAGCGGGTTAACGCCTTTCGGGCTTACGGACAAGGTGCACAAGGTACACCTTTCTCTAATTTCTACAATGAAAGAACGAAGGAGCATCCATTCCTTCAATGGTCTAGCGAATGTGCAAAACCCGCGCAGATCTGGCAAATCAGTAAAAGAATCCTTATATCCCTCCTAACAATCGCGGTAATCGCAACAAGGGGATATCAAAGGCAAAATCAAGGAGGCCAGCGGTTCAACAATCAATATCGGCACCTCCTCGGCAAACTCCTCAACAAATTCCTCAACAAGCTCCGAATAATGATATAGCGAGTTGCGCATCTTTTGCAACAAACTTTGTCAATGCGGACGGAAGCGGCGGCTCGGTTTCGAGTTGATTGCCCATAACAAGATGCTAGATAATCAAGTGGCTCGGATGGCACTTCAAAACCCATCAAAACAGGCCGTAGGTCTTCCTCCTCAAGGTAAGCAAGCTCATGAGCAAGCTAATGTTATTCAGCTGAGGAGCGGTACTTCTTATACGAATCCCGACCTGCAAAGTCTTGAGAATGAAGTGCCCATTACTGTTGATGAAGTCCCTTATATGCATCCCAAAGGATTGGGTAATTTGGAGCTTAGTGATGATGAGAAAGAGCCTGGCGAAGTTGAAACACGAGTGACGATGAAAGTAAAAAAGACGAAAAGTGAACTGCAAAGGTTCCTCGACCGAGTCACAAGAGACTCGATCGAGGATCAACCCAGCTCGATCGAGTCACCCCTGACTCGATCGAGGATCCAATATCGCCAGCCAACGGTGTTTCAAAAGTGGTTTCTAAGGATAAGCAAGCCGAGCCCATAACTATTTCTCTACCTTTTCCTCACCGACAACAAAAATCCAAGTGGATAAGCGATTCGGTAAGTTTATGGAGGTCGTGAAGAATCTACGGGTAAGTGTCCCTTTTCTTGAATTGATCACTCATGTGCCGGCTTATGCAAAGTTCATGAAGGAGATTTTGACAAGGAAAAGATCCTTTGACGCGGTAGAAACTATTGCTTACACTCAGAAGTGCAGTGCCATGTTGCCAATTAACTCAGCACCGAAATTAAAGGATCCAGGAGGTTTTTCTATCCCTTGTCAAATTGGTCATCTTTCTATTAGTAAAGCTCTTTGTGATTTGGGAGCTAGTGTCAGTGTTATGCCGTATTCTATCGTAAAAAGTTAAATATGGGTCCGTTGTGATTACTAATATGACACCTGCAGATGGCCGATAGAATCATTAAACACCCTGGGGGTGTTAGAGGATGTTCCGTTCGAATAGGGAAGTTTTCATCCCCGTTGATTTTGTTGTCATGGACATGGTGAAGACAACCAGATCCCTATCATATTGGGCGGACCGTTCTTACATCTGCGGGGGCGGTCATAGATGTTAGGCAAGGGAGATTGACCTTAGGCGTGGGGGATGACACGATTATTTTCAACTTAGAAAAAGCATTGAAAAACCCCATGATAGAAGAGACTTGTCATAGTATAGATGTTGTTGATTTTACTATTGATGAGTGTCTTCCTATGTGTTTTGACAGAGGATCCTCCGGAGATTGCCCTGGTTTCGATCCCGGTGATCGAGACGGGTTCATGGAGTCCATAAGTTCATCGAATTGAGAAGCTTCTAACTGGAGAGGAATGCCCACATCGAAAGGTATACGATTTGGGTGTCACACCTAAGGTAACTGAGGTAAAGAAACCTGAATTGAAACCCCTTCCCTCTCATCTCAAATATGAATTTCTTGATGACTTTGAGATGAATCCGTGATTGTCAATGCTAACCTAATCAAGGTCAACTATCTGCTTTGTTGACTGTTTTGAGAACTCATAAAAAGGCAATTGGGTATAGCATTGACGATCTCAAAGGTATTAGTCCTGACTTTTGTATGCATAGAATTCACTTGGAAGAAGGCCACAAGCCTAGTGCACAAGGTCGAGACGACTAAATCCTCCTATGCGGGAGGTGGTAAGAAAAGAGGTGCGAAATTACTTGATCTTTGGTATTATTTTCTCTATTTCTGATTCTAAATGGGTCAGTCCTGTCCAAGTTGTACCTAAGAAGGGAGGTACTACAGTAGTAAAGAATGATAAAAATGAATTGATTGCTACTAGACTTGTCACGGGATGGAGGATGTGCATTGACTATAGGAAGTTGAACACGGCCACTAAAAAGGACCATTTCCCACTTCCTTACATTGACCAAATGTTAGAGAGATTAGCATGTCATAGTTATTTCTGTTACCTAGATGGCTACTCCGGTTTCTTTCAGATACCCATTCATCCCGAGGATCAGGAAAAGACCACTTTCACTTGTCCATATGGTGTATTTGCTTATAGGAGGATGCCCTTTGGTTTATGTAATGCTCCTGCTACCTTTCAGCGTTGTATGATGGCCATATTTTCCGATTACATAGAGTCTATCATGGAAGTCTTTATGGATGATTTCAGTGTATATGGTGCGATTTTGATGTTTGCTTGAGAAACTTGACTAAGGTTTTGCAGCGGCGTGAGGAGAGCAACCTTGTTCTCAATCGGGAAAAGTGCCACTTCATGGTTCTTGAAGGAGTGGTACTCGGTCATTTGGTGTCAGGTAAGGGCATTCAAGTGGATAAAGCTAAGGTTGAGGTAATTGAGCAACTCCCGTACCCGGTTAATGTTAAAAGTGTGCGTAGTTTTCTTTGTCATGCAGGGTTCTATCGCCGCTTTATAAAGGATTTTTCTAAAATTGCTCAACCTCTAACTCGGCTTCTTCATAAAGACGCTCCTTTGTGTTTACGACAAGTGTGTTCAAGCCTTTGACAGGATCAAACAAGCACTTATCTCAGCTCCTATTATCCGATCTCCGGATTGGAGCCTTCCTTTTGAGATTATGTGCGATGCCGTGACTATGCGATTGGAGCTGTTTTGGGGCAGCGAAAGGACAAGGTGTTACATGCCATTTATTATGCAAGCAAGACTCTCGACGATGCACAAATCAACTATGCTACTACAGAGAAGGAGCTTCTTGCAGTTGTCTATTCTTTAGACAAATTTAGAGCTTATCTTGTTGGTTCTAAAGTTATTGTACACACTGACCATGCAGCTTTAAAATATCTTTTATCCAAACAAGAGGCTAAACCTAGACTTATTAGATGGATTTTATTATTGCAAGAATTTGATTTGGAAATCCGTGATAAGTCCGTCTTTGAAAAATGTTGTTGCGAGATCATTTGTCCAGATTGAGATTCTCGGGAAGAGAGATTTTGCCCATCGATGATTCTTTTCCAGGACGACCATCTTCTAGTTTGAGTGCAAATACTCCATGGTTTGCAGATTATGCCAATTATTTGGTAGGAGGAACGCTTCCTCTTGACTTATCTTATCAGCAGATGAAGAGGTTCATGCATGATGTGAAGAGGTACTTCCGGATGATCCCTATCTGTTTGAGAGTGTGTCTTTGATGGTATATACGGACGATGTATCCCGAGGGTGAGGTACGTGCCATCCTTTCTCATTGTCACTCTTCTTCATATGGTGGTCATCATGGTCCTTCTAGGACATTTGCTAAGGTAATGCAATCGGGTTTTTATTGGCCTACTATCCTTAAGGATGCTACTAACTTTGTCCGTTCTTGTGATGCTTGTCAAAGAACTGGCAATATCTCGCAAAGGCATGAGATGCCTCAAACTGGAATCTCCGAAGTAGAGATTTTTGATGTTTGGGGCATGATTACCAAGGGTCGTTCCCTACATCTTTTGGGAACCAATACATATTAGTGGCAGTAGATTATGTTTCTAAATGGGTGGAGGCAATTGCCACCCCCACTTGTGATGCTAAATCTGTTGTTAAGCTGTTTCAGAAGACTATCTTTCCACGGTTTGGAGTGCCTCGCGCAGTGATCAGTGATGGAGGCACACACTTCAATGAGCGTCATCTCAATTCCCTCATGAAGAAGTATGGCGTTACACACCGAAGAGGACTGGCTTATCATCCTCAAACCAGCGGACAAGTAGAAGTTTCCAACAGAGAGCTGAAACAGATCTTGGAAAAGGTGGTAAGCAAGAATAGAAAGGATTGGAGTCGGAAGCTCGATGATACTTTGTGGGCTTACCGTACTGCCTTCAAAACGCCGATTGGCACCTCACCTTACCGACTTGTCTATGGCAAGTCCTGTCATTTACCTATGGAGCTTGAGTATAGGGCTATGTGGGCCATTAAGGAGCTGAATATGGATCCCTCATCAGCGGGTGAGAAACGCGACCGATGCGATTGAATGAGCTAGATGAATTTCGACTGCATGCCTATGATAGTGCTCAAGTATACAAGGAGCGAACGAATAAGTGGCATGACAAGCATATCTTGCAAAGAGAATTTCATGTTGGTGAGAAAGTTCTCTTGTTTAACTCTCGTTTGCGCTTGTTTCGAGGTAAATTGAAGAGTAGATGGTCCGGACCGTTCATTTATTCTTGATGTGAACAAATTTGGGTCAGTTACACTGCATTCTGACACAGGAAAGACCTTCAAAGTGAATGGGCAACGCTTGAAAACGTACTATGAAGGTGCTTTCGTGGGGATCATAGAGGCTCTTGACCTCTTCCCCATTGATTCTTCTCAACGATGAAGAATTACGGTCGTGCGGGACCGCAAAAACCAAATAGCTCTGAGAGGCAACTCGGATTTTGTAAATCATTAGTTTGTAATTAGGATTTAAATTCGCGTATTGCTTTTGTTTTTATGTTTCTTTGAACTTTGAGAGGCGAGGAGAGGGTACTTGATATGCTTTCAAGTGTCTTTTGCAGGAATTTTGACGGGATTTGAAGCTATGAGTAACAAACGACGAAGAAAGGAGCCCCGGACTACTTCCTCGATCGAGTCACCGCGACTCGATCGAGGAACCTATCGGCTCGATCGAGTCACCGCGACTCGATCGAGGAACTCTGCGAGAATTAAGAAAAGTTTAAAACGAGAGTTGGGTAGTCACGAAATGGATCCTCGATCGAGTCACCGCGACTCGATCGAGGAACCAAAAAACCCGGTTCCGCGTTTTGTTTTTGCTTAGGTTTTGTGTTTAATTGCTCTTATTTCCTTCACTTTCCTTCTTCCTTTTTCGACATAATCCCTGCATACTTCCTCCTCTACTACTCATTCTCTCTATTTTCTTCATCAATCATCATCAAAACTCACTTACAATTTGTGCTTTCTTGCTTATTACTTGATTGAATCATTCTCTTGTGCTTATTTTCTCCATTCTATTGCTTAAACTACCAAGGTAAGTCGCGATTTGGTCTTTGTATGTCTCGAAAATTTGGATTTTTCTTGCTTAAATCTTGAGTTTATTGTATTCAATCTTCCATTGCTAGTATACAATTGCTATTTCCTTGCTTTCTAGCCCCTTACTTGTTGAAATTCAAGCCTAATTTGCTAATTTGGGAATTAGGGTTCTTCAAAATCCGGGTAGAAATTTTGCATTAAATTGGTTAGAATTGTATTCTATTGCTTGGAATCTTCAATATTTGATACATACTCATGTTCCCCTAAGGTTTTGGATGCTTTCATTGTCATTTGGAGTCTTAAAAATTGATTTTTCGGACCCATGAGTGCCAAAACCGGGACTGTTTTCTGACATTGTTGGAGTTTAATTTTCTACTTGCTCTTATGTATATAATGTCGACTTCCAGGCAAGGAAATAAGCGGACTAGAGAAAGGAGAGCACCGGTTCAACAACCCGAAGTAATTCCTGAAGAGGTTGTGTCTTCAGAGGATGATTTGTCTCTCTTAGACGATTATCCGTTTATCGAATTTCGTGACAAAGTGCAGAAGGACAGGTTTGTGTATCTGTTATCCAAGTCTATGAGTGCCACTCGATGTGTTGATAGGAAAATTTTGCGCACTTTGAAGATAGACGACATTATGTTTGGCATGTTTAATGAAATCGGGTTGCGGGGTCTTTTCACGCTCCACGAGTTATCTTACCACGCCTAACTCTTGAATTTCTGAGCTCTTATACTTATTTCCCCAGTGATCACCTAATCCGATTTCGTTTGCTTAATGTTGAACGGTCTTTAACCTTTGGCCGTATTTAAAATCTTGGAGTTGGATAAGCATCTTGAAGGGGACTTGTATGGTGTTGGTGGGTTGTCTGCCGTTCGTTATTTTCCATTGTTTACTGGTTATATGGATGCGGACGTCAGTGCTATGGCTTTGTTAGATGTCCAACACGTTTGCCTTCGTATGTTTTTGAGGTATCTGAGTTATTTGCTGTATGGTCGGACTGATAAGAGCAAGACCTCCACTATTGAGGTCTTAATACTTGCTAGTTACCTGAATCCTTTTAGGGAGGAGACATTCCAATTCTCTCCCCCGCTCTTGTCTCGCTCGGCATTTGATAGGGCGATTGGGCGGTGCGGGAACCTTGATTTGTGGTGCTCTTATCACCAAGATTGCTAGGGGCATTTGTGACTTTGAGGGTGATGACCCATATGAGCCCATGGCTGACTATGAGCCACTTGTTGATGATGACCACCTTCGCTATGACATTTCCTATATTGATATTAAGAATGGGAAGGACCATTCTTTGGAGGGTCCGAGGTGAGTCGTACATGCTTCTTCCTTGCGCCCGTTTGCCTCATCCTTGACCCCCTCGAGGAGAGTACGACGTGGTGCGACCCCCACCCGTTACTTATCGATTCCCGAGGATCTTTTGGTTACTTTTCCCGGGTCTAGTACTACCACCACCACCGGCGGGCGCCGGAGACGTCGTGCACCCACTACCCATCTGCCGGGTTCCTACCGGCCCGCTCCTCCTCCACCTCCTTCACCTATTCCACTTCGGGCTATGCTCCAGTTACCATTTCGATCCCGTCGTTGAACGGGAAGTGCGGATGCATACTGGCATCAACACTTTGCTTTGACAGAGAGAGGAGGATGTGGGAACAGATGGAGGCTATGACTTTAGCTTCTGGGGGACAGTATGGCGGTGTGTCACCTTCTTACTACACTACTCCCGGTGACGGCAGTAGTGTGTTTCATCTTTACGGAGTGACTCCTACGAGTTTGGACGATTTAACACCGAGTTTGGTGCATTAGGCCGTCCCTTCTACACTCCCGATCCGCCCCTCTCGGCCTACTTGCTTTTCGGGAGGACACCGGCCTCCCTTGTTCCCGGAGAGAGGCCCATTCGGCCGCTTCTTCGCTCTACTTCCACCGCTAGCTCTCGGAGGCACTCGTGGTCGCAGCCGTGTTCGGAGACCCACTCGTGGTAGAGGCCGTGGCCGCAACGCCGTTCACGATCCCGAGCTTATGTCCTTATATGCTTGATATTGATGGTTTTGATGATGGTTACGGAGCCCGATGAGTGACAAATGGTCACTACATCCCTCTTTTTTTCCAAATTGGTTTGGGGAGGCTCTTTGCATTACAAAATTGGTATTATCTTTCTTTTTATTTTTATTGCATTTCCTTTTTACCCTCTTTCCTTTATTAGTAGTGTCCTATAGGTTGCTGGTTTTCTGTGTGATTGCTATGCTGTAGGCATCACAATGAGGACACTGTGACATTTAGGTTTGGGGGAGTGTGTTTATTCCCGTTGTGTGCTTTTATTTATTGTTGTGTGAAAAAAATCAAAAATTCAAAAAAATTGAAAAATTAAAAAATCCAAAAACATGTCTTTTATTTATTTTTTGTTTATTTTGAGTCGAGTCATGGTGAATTGTATAGCAATGATGATAACTTGCTTTGTCTTTGCATTTGAGTCTCATTTAGTTGTCCATGTACGTTGTTTTGACCTGTTAGCTATGATGAACAAAGCTCTTTACTCAAGTCTTGACCGTCACAATATGCCTTATGCCGAGTAGACTTGACTTTATTTTGTTGGTAAACCACTTAAATTTCTGAGGTCTTTAGAGCTTCCTAGGCCGGGAACATTAATAAACCGGTCTCATTGTTATTTAGGCTAATGAGTGTGGTCTCCTTGTGGTATAGGTAATATCAAACTGCATAAGTGTGACATTAGTTTCTTAGCTTTTGCGCGTTCATTTGATTAAGTA
The DNA here is from genome assembly GCF_048544455.1 of Silene latifolia. Taxonomy (NCBI): domain Eukaryota; kingdom Viridiplantae; phylum Streptophyta; class Magnoliopsida; order Caryophyllales; family Caryophyllaceae; genus Silene; species Silene latifolia. Next base: position 124,226,600 of record NC_133531.1, on the reverse strand, counting down.
CATGTGGATAGGCGATTCTCATTGTTCAAATAAGCCTTACATTACCCAGTTTTGTTAGCCCGTTTGAACCATGTAGCCATTTTATATCCTATTTCTTAGCTACATTCCAGAATTTGCCTACCTTTTTCGGGACAGTCGCAGTTGTTTGAGCCTTATTGTTATAGCTACCTTGGTTGGGTTGGGACTTTATTTGTCATGTGGGTAGTAGCTATCATTTTGTAGCAACTGTGTGACCTCTTATGTGGAAAAGGAGAATGTTATGAAGCAGAAAAAAAAAATGAAATGATGAAAGTCTCGAAAAGAAAAAAAAAGAGAAGAAAGAAAAGAAAAAAAAAGAAAAAAAAAAGAAAAAAGTTTCGAAAAAATGAAAAGATTCAAAAGAGAAAAGAAGAGAAAAATGTATGCTTCATTCAGTTTTGTTAGGAGGTCGTGTGTGGTAATTACTGGAGTCTAATGCACATTTGGAGAGCCTTTACATTTCTCTCATATGTTGTCAAAGTTGAGATTATTTCTCCAGTCGGATGTTTGATTTGTTACTTTTTAGTTTTGGCTATTGGTCTAGAGCTGCGACTACCGTCTGAGCCTCACATACCCATACGTGCTTTTGCACAAGCCACTTCTATACCCATGCCACTTTACCACCATTCTGTCCTTGATACATGTACTTGGTCTGTTTCGTGAATGCGTATTAGTTGGAGAATCTCTTATCACATTAGATTGCATGCATATCTCATAAGTTGAGTGAGAGTCTACTTCTTTCTATCTTACATAAATCACCCATTATGAGTGCATGAGTGAAGCCGCGAGAATCCGACAAAATGGTCTTGCAAGGTTGAAAAGTGTTTGGTTGAGTCTCGGTATCATGTCACATCTTGAGTAAGAGCTGCGTGAGTCTATTACCCGTGCTTTTTGAATTTGTTTTATTAGCACAACTTCGGTCATTACTTTGTTATAGATATGGACAGCTGAGTCTTGTATGTGCCTAGACATTTGCTCTGAGTTATTCATTCACCATATGTTTGTTGTTCTTTGTTTGGTCTGACTGCTTTGCTTGAGGACAAGAAAAGGTTTGGTTTGGGGGAGTTTGATGTATCACTTTCATATATACTTTTATAGCTCCCTTTATACCGTTTTACATACCGTTTCGTGCCTATTATATCATTTATATGCTTTATTTCAATGAATTGTCGATACTGCCGCTATTTTGTGTTTTGATGCAGAAATGACTCGTTATGAGTATGATCAAGCTAAGATTAGCATGGCGGAGACGGCATAGAAGAATACACGAAGCATGGCACAGGAAACGAGGAATCATGAAGACTAGAAGTCAAAGAAGAGAAGAAGGAACCGTGAGCTAGTTCCTCGATCGAGTCAGTCACTGCTGACTCGATCGAGCGGCCCTCGATCGAGTCACCTCGACTCGATCGAGGATCCTTTCAGCGGGTTTATTTCCGGAATTTCCTAAAACGTTAATCTTTTGTTATAAATTAAAGACTCGGGTTTTATTGTTAACTTACGTTATATTTTGCTAAGTATTCTTTGGAAAACTCTCTTAAGAACCCTAATCTTCCTTTTGTATGGTACTAATCTGTCCTCTTTAATTAAATCATTGTTTTATGTTCTTCAATTATTGTTTTCATCTTGCAATTATGTTTTCATCTTTAATCATGTTTGTTGTTGTTATTATAATCATGAGTAGCTAATCCCCTCATCTAGGATGAAGGGGATCTAGGTTAATTAAGAAGGGAAAATCAATTAGTTGCTATTGATATCGTTAAAGTTGTTGTTTGATTGTTGTAATTCTTCTAGTTAATCACTTGAGGCCTGAGTTATTAATTAGTGTAGCGAATCGATCCTATCGCCGACCGGGTTAGAATTGATATAGGCTGCGATAATCAAATAGAAAGTATCTAATCATAGCGACCGCATGTTAGAATCGATCTAAAAGGCATAATGGAGTCGACCGATCTTATGACCTTAAACAACTTGATAGATTTAGTAATTGATTGATAATCCCCGACTGATTGACCTAGTGAACCTAATTCCTAGACTTTTAATAATATTGTTATTCATCCTTTATTTATTGCAATTAGTTTGTTAGAATCAACTCAAAACAAAACCCCCGAAATTGGTTACTTCTAGACAGTTTAAATACTCTTAGACTAGCTTTTACCGCCTCCCTGTGGATTCGATACCTGTCTTATCACTAGCTATTCTTGTTAGTCCTGAGATAGTTTTACTTTGATTTGGTAATACGACTTTAGCCACATCAATTACGTTGGAACTATCTGTGGTTGAGTCTTTGTTGAAGTTGATATAGGCATGATAGTTGCATCCGGACCGTGTATGGTGAAGTTTTGGTAGAATTAGTGAGTATATGTGATGATAATGAGAAACATAAAAGGTTTTATTTAATAGAAATTCGTGAAAAGTGTAGAAGTGTATGCTGTAGTATGAAAAGTGGTCATGTTGGTGTTTGCTTCAGGTTGTTAGTGATGGTGATCCTATACGAGTTTATAAGTCTTACCGTAGCCACAATCATGATAGTTAAAGAAGTGTTGAGTTATAGTATGAGAAATAGCAAATAGTAATGAGTATATGCAATGTTTAATGGCTGAAAGTTTCCGCTTGCGTGGTGATTAATTTGTGTAGCATAATTTGTTTATGTTGAAACTGGAACATGATAGTAATACACTTGGATGACATGTGGAAAAATTCATCGTTAATTACATGTTTTAATTAACGTAAGTATAAGTTGCTAGCAATGTGGTCAGACAAGTTTAGACATGATACAATGACATAATTCTGTATACGGATGACTCGGTAGCAGGTAGACCATGTTGCGTGAAGTTTGTTGTAACGTAATGTGATATGAATCTTATCTGACGAGACGGTACGATATATTTGAGTAGTAATGGTGATATATGAGTGAGTACGATAACCAGTGACGATTTCTGAAGTTGGTTTGGAATCGACACGTGATATTGTTTTGCAGGAATCTTCAGTTAGTCTTGTAATTCTGACCGTGTACTCAACCTTACTTGACCGAGTGCGAGTGCTTACTAGACCGAGTAGTCCTCACTCGATCTAGTTAGGAAGCTATGACGTTGAGATGTAGGAATTTTCTGCGGATACTCGACGAAATAGCACCTACTCGATCGAGTAGGGGGCACTCGATCGAGTACCCTAGGCACTCGATCGAGTAGGCTACAGTACAGTGGCTTTTACGGGTTTCATAAAACCCTTGTTTTTCCTCATTCTTCTTATTCTTTCCTCTTTTTCGAAACCCTAAGCTCCTAAACCTCTCAAAAACTCTTCTATCTTTGTGTTGGGGTGATTAATTTGGGTAGTTTTCTTTGCTTTAATTCGTTCTTTCACCTCCTATTCGATCAAGGTATGAATTTCTTCCCTATTTTCATGTTTTCATCACTTAGAATCTATTGAGATGGTAGAATAATCTGAAATTTCGATTCTTATGGACGAAAAGTTGCTTGTAATTGTTGTAATATGACTCACATGCTTCCCTTTCATGATTGTTGATGTTTATTATGCTAAAAATAGATTAGAAATTGCAAAAATGGAGGACGAATTTTCTAGGGTTTGTGATATCAAATTGATTTTCGGGTGATTTCTACATGTTGGATGATGAAATTGAGTAGTATGTGCTGCATATATCATGTTGAAAGTTGGATTTTGTGATTTTCACCTTAAAATTTGCCTTAAAACTCCGTCTTAAAAGTGCCCCAAATTGAAATTCGTTTTCTATAATTGAAGTTTTGTGTTGAATATGAATGAATGTGTAAGAGCTAAACCTTTGATATGGTAGTAGTGATGATTAATTCTTGTCAAATATGCCAAATTGTTACAGCTGTAGAGACCGTCTGACTGTCTAATTGTAAAGTTTCTCATAATATTGAATGTTGGTGATGGTGTGTACTTAGTAGCTCTTCTATGAGCATACATGAATGTTTCACATGTTTTCAAGTAAAAATGGAGTAGTATTTGAGCCATGTCTTGACAATCGTAGTAGTCGGGTAAATCATGTTTATCATATTAAAATTTTCACAGCTATGGAGACCATCTGAGATACTATAAAACTGAATTTATGTATCAAATTTGGGAATTGATTGGTGAAAGTGTGTACGTAGATGATTATTCAATGGTTGATTTGTGTAAATTACATGCTTAAGTGCCTATGCTAGTATGTTTAAATTGTATGCTGAAACAGATGCCGAGGCTAAACTTGGGGACCCGCCAGAGTAAGAGGGGGAGGGCTTCACAGCCCGAAATTGGGGAGGGTAGCGGACTGGTTGTACCGTCTGTACCCAAGTATTCTTCGGTAGTCTTTGTAGACTTCAAACAGAGAGAGAGATTTGTAGCGTTACAGAAACGCAAGATGAGACCCACCCGTTGTGTGGATACCACATTCCTTGATGACCTGGGAATTGAGACGGATGTCCGTCATATCTTTGAGACCTTGGGTTTCACGGGGTTGTATCGTTTGAGGAAGCATACCTATCCTTTTCTGACCTTGGAGTTCATGAGCTTGTTTAAATACGAGCCAGCTGTACAGTCTGTTGAGTTCCGTCTTATGAACACGAGTTTTGTGTTGACCATGGACATCTTTGCTTCTCACCTTGGGTTGGCCAAGCCTCCCAAGGATTCCATTAGCGAGATTCCATCTGAGTGCGGTGTCTGCCGCCTTATGCCTTGTCTTTCCGGAAAGTCAGCTCCCACCTCTAGCAACATGTTGATTAATGATGTTCAACATGTTACTTTGAGGATCTTCCTTCGTTCTATTTCGAATATTCTTTATGAGAGGCCGGATATGAGTAAGCTGAACAATCACGAGTTGTTGCTTTTGAAGTCTTATCTTAACCCGGAGCGGACTGAGAGGGTGGTCTTCAATGCTCCTGCCATGGTCTGTACTAGCCTTGCCTTGATGGCTACTTCTACCACTCTGTACTTGAGTTGTGGTGCTATTGCCACTCGGCTAGATGAAAAGCTAGCCTCCTTTGAGGCTTCTTCTGAGTACGTTCCCCTATCTACACCGGTGCCTACCATGGACAGAGACTACTACCTCGACCTGAAATGGTTGAGAACTTTAGCTGATGGTAGCCTAGCTTGGAGAGTGTGGGGGTATGAGCTGGATGAGCATCCCGACTCCTGAGCACCTCCCACCGACAGAGCCGTTAGACCCTGTGGTGGTAGCTATTGACTCCGATGAGGAGGAGGAGGATTATGATGTACCTCGACAGTTACAGACATACCTCATTGATGACACGATCCTTCAGGTGCTGCCCGAGCCAAAGAAGGGAAAGAACGTGGCAGCGGTGGAGGATAGGCCCAGGTTGGGGAGAGGACCTCGTCGTGTGAGGGAGAGGACATATGAGACCAGACCACAGCCAGCAGCACCACACCAGCACCCTTTTCCTTGTTACCCCTACCTCGATACCCCGGAGACACGTTCGAGCTACTTGGCATAGAGAGTGTCATCTACTTTGACACTCCGGAACATACATGAGATGGCGTATGCTCAGGGGATTGGGACCGAGGGGCCACATCCAGTGTGGTGGAGCGGAGTTGGGGACTATAGTGGGGTTTTCCACTCTTATGGGGTGGACCAGATAGCATGGGGGACACCACAGTCCTTTGCTTTTGGTGGTTTGACCCCATGGTATGTGAGTCCTGGAGCTGGGGCAGGGGTTGATGCGGGTCTTGGGTCATCAAGAGCAGGCACCTCGGGAGGGGATGGTGGTGGAGATGAGATGATGGATGAGCAGCAGCAGCAGGAGTGATACTCCTTTTTCTTCTCTTTGTTTATGGTTTGGTTATGTGGGATGATATTGATAGTTGTTAGTTAGTAATTTTACTTTGGTTTGTATGGATGGCCATAAGGTAGGATTTGTTTAGTTTGAACTTATTTGCAGGATTTTGGGGGTCGGGTTGTCATCCCGACTCGCGCTTATGTGACGTTATATATATATATGGTGTTATGACAGAAAATTTCTAAGGTTTTGACCTGTGGCCACTCGACAGAGTACCCCACACTCGGTCGAGTAGCTGCAGGTGTGACAAGGTTGGAGCATTCTGATCTCAGGCCTACTCGATCGAGTAGCCAAGACACTCGATTGAGTAGCGGGCACTCGATCGAGTACCTTATATACTCGATCGAGTAGCACTGTTACAGAAACTTTTCGTTAATTAAAATTGTTTAATGGTTATATAGTTACATGTTTTGATGTTTAATATGGTTATTGATGATTTGTAACATGTTTGAACCGTTAATTTCATATGTTAGAAGTCGTGTTTGGGGTTTTGGATACGTATTCGTAACGAATAGTGAAATAGTAGATGGTTCTTGTTACATTCATTTTACATCCGTAATGTCTACTAATTATATTTCACCGGAGTTGTGTCTTTTCATATACATATACAAATGATATGTACATGCATTCGCGACTGTGGCTAGATATTCGAATAAAGTTGCATATGTTTTTATGAATTAATGGTCGTATGAGTAATGAGTAATGGATATAATGAATTATATGTGTTGGTTTTATGACAAGAAGTATGTTTTAAACAGTATGTGTAGTAATTTGGTGGTGAACTTCGGGGACGAAGTTCCTTTTTAGAGGGGAAGAGTAATGTCGCAAAATAAAAAGGCCGATATTACAATTATTTTATTGTTGTTTATAATATTTTCTATTATTTCGGTTACATTTCTTGTATGAAAGTATAATTGTTTTCACTTGTTCGTGAATAATTGGGTGTTGAAGTAAAAGTTGATAGTGTGCTTTAAAAGACGGTCATAAAGAGATAGTTATGATGTCGTGTGTTGGAATAGAATCGTATCTTTGAGTAACATGGTGGTGTTGAAGTGACATGCTTCGTGTTGATGGTTGTTATTAGTGAACGTGTAATCTCGTAGTGCGTGGCTAAGAGTTGTGAGCAGCAGTGTAGTCATTGGTTGTGTTGGTCCATCTGGTGAGGTTAGTATTTCATGTAATTGCTTGTAGGAGTCGATCTATATGGAGTGTTAGACAGTTGATGATGATGACATGGGGGGGGGGGGGGGATAGTATTTCCGGGGAGTAGTGACCTATGTCGGAAGAGTAGTGATGTCGTTTTGTTCCTGTATCTTGTGCTTTGGGATATGTGAGTTGAACTTCGGGGACGAAGTTCTTTTTAAGGGGGGAAGACTATAATACCCGCCCTTTTTAGAGACCCGTTGACCAGCGTTGACCGACCTTGGGAGCAGTAATGGTCCTTAGAAGTGCGTACCAAAGTTATCCTGTGTTGTGAGTTAGGGGTGGTACTCGATAGAGTAGAGGCTACTCGATCGAGTAGCTTGGATACTCGATCGAGTAGGGGCCACTCGATCGAGTAGGTGGGCCACTCGATCGAGTAGCGTCTTTTCAGCGAGGGTTTATAATCGCGTTTTGTTAAAACCGCAAATCATTTCCGCCTCATTTCTTCAGATCTTTAGGTCGCTTCTTTCTCTTCCCTCACCATATAACCTCCATGGAAGCCTTTGAAGGTCCTTGTGCCTTAGGATAGCATAGCTTGAGTCGGGTAGCGGTCCTTTTCCAGGTTTCCTCTTGTAGGTATGTCGTCATCATCATCCGTATCCTTGTCTTTGCAGTTAGGGTTAGCTTGGTAGTGATAGATGTTTGTGTTGTGGATATAGGTGTTGCTTGTTTACTGGGTATGCGTGTATTGGCATGGAATCGTTGCAGTCGCTTAAAGGTAGGTTCGCCTACTCAGTTTCTGTAGATGGTCTAGTGTGTCGGTTGTGGTTGTAGTGTCGTGGTTGTTGTGTTGTGGTTGTGTTTGTATGGCAAGAGTGTATGCGGTAATCAGTTGGTGTATACAGTTTATTGGTCTTTGTTGTGTTGCAGCTGTATGTGATTGATTGTCTCTGGTTCTCGAGGTGCGTCCTCGGCTGAGTGGAGTCACTTGCGGGAGTGGCTTCACGCCCTAGTTTCGCCCTCCGTAGAACCCGCCACGGGAGGGGATGTGCACATTAATGGGACAGGGTTATCGCTCGGTATGATGAGCGGGGCTTAGGTGGGAACGGCTGCGGTCCCCCACTGGCAGGGCTGGTCCAGTGGACAGTCGGTGACGGAGATTGATTGGAGTGGGTGTGATTGTGTGTGATTGGTTGTGCTGTACTGTGTTGAAAATTGTTGTTGGTTTATATTGAGTCTTGCCTCAGTTACTGACCTTGTGTGGTTGTCTTGTTTGTTTGTGTGTCTGCCGTGATCCCTTATGGTGAGCAGCCAGTCTTAGCAGGTGTTGATGTGGTTGATAGCTGGAGTCCTGGCAGGGATGAGTCATCACGAGTTCTGATAGAGATAGTGTGTAGCTGACGAGTTGTATTTTTAGTTTTTTAGTTGGATGTCACACTTGTAATTTAACTATTATTGTTCTTTTATCGACTTTTGATGATTACTTACCTCGGGCAACCGAGATGGTAACGCCCTTATATGCTAAGGAAGGTCTAGTTAAGGCTCCACGATATATGGGGGTGTTACACACCACCTTCCCCCCTTCGGCACATGCTGCAACTAGCCGTCATTACACCACCAATCAACCCCGCTACTATCAGCAAAACACCCCTTCTGCCCATTCCCAGCAACCACGTCCCCAATACAAAACCCACAACCAAACCCGTGTCCCTCAAACAATGCTTCCCAACCCAAACTCTTCAAAGGGAAGTGCCACTATTGTCGTGCTACTGGGCAAGTCATTGGCGATTGTCCCGACTTCAAACACGACTATCCTAATGTCGTTTCCGACCCCCTTGCAGAAGCAAAACCACCCCTATGCCCATACTGCCAGCACTTCCAACACCCCACCAGCCTCCTACCTTATCGACAGTGGAGCCTCCCATCATATCACCAATGACCTAAACACCCTCTCCCTTCACTCCGTGTATGACGGGCCTGATGATCTAGTAATTGGCGATAGCTCCTCACTCCTCATCACTCACCACAGTTCCTTTTCTATTCCTCACTCTCATCATTCTCTCATTTTTAATAATGTCTTAGTTGTTCCAACCATTTCTCGCAAATTATTATCTATTTTTCAATTTTGCAAAGATAACCATGCTTTCGCCTTATTCTCACACAATTCCTTCTATTTTAAGGCGATTTTGACGGGGGAAGTTCTTCTTCAAGAGAAGTTTAATGAAGGATCCTATGAGTGGTGACCTTCATCACCACGACTTTAAGCCCACGCTGCCATCACCTCCTCCAGTACCTTGTGGCATCACCGTGTAGGACACCCTTCTATTGCTACATTAAAATTGTTAAATTCTAGTTTTAATTTTCGTATTTCTCATTTTTTGCATTGTAATGCTTACTTAATCAATAAAAGCCACAAGCTTCCCTTTTTTCGTCTCAACCATAATTTCTCGCGCTCCTCTTGACCTCATCTTTTATGATGTTTGGACCGCACCCGTTTTATCACATGACTCGTACAAATACTACGTTATATTTGTTGATCACTACACCCATTATTTTTGGCTTTACCCCTTAAAGAAAAAATCGGACACATTAACCACATTTCATAGATTCAAAGGAATTGTTGACAATTTTTTATGAAAACCAATTCGTCAACGCTCACATCACCTCTCCGCCTCATGCAGCCGAACACAATGGGTCCGCAGAATGACGCCACCGATATATTGTCGAAACCAGGCTCGCTCTGCTTACCCAAGCTCGAATGCCCACCACTTTCTAACCTTACGCCTTCTCTACGGCCGCTTACCTCATCAACCGTCTGCCATCTTCCACCATAAAAAATACATCACCTTACAAACTTCTATTTAATCAACACCCAAATTATTACAAGCTTCACTCGTTTGGTTGTCTCTACTACCCATGGCTTCATCCAAACAACACTCACTAGCTCAAACCAAAATCCGCGCCTTGTGTCTTCGTCGGATACTCCACCACGCAAAGTGCATACTTGTGCTTCAACTCCTCCACTCACAAACTTTACACCTCCCGACATGTTCGATTTATAGAGACCGAATATTCATACATCGATCTTGCCAAAGCCTCGCCCACTGCCTTACCTTCTTCTGATCAATGGTGTGAACTCACCATACCCATTCTCACACCCACCCTTCCAATTACCGCCATTCCACCCTCCCCATCTCCTTCCTCTGACGCTGCCAACCCTACCTCACTACACTCTCCCTCACCTTCCCCCACCCCCATAACCCACGACAAACCACCCTCCCCAAAACCTACCAGCTCTCCTATTTCCTCACCAGAAATGAGTCCCACACCGTCACTACCACCACCCCCACCTCCACCCCCTCGTGCTATGACCCGTCTCTCCATTAACATCATTAAACCCAATCTAAAATATGCCAAAATAGTCCTTCTCCTTAGACCACACACTACTCCCACCACGACCAAACAAGCCCTCATTGACCCTCGATGGAGAATTGCTATGGTCGATGAACATGATGCTCTTCTTCAAAATCAAACCTGGACATTAGTACATCGCCATCTTGCCCCTAATGTTGTTGGATGCAAATGGGTCTATCGAGTAAAATACAACCTTGACGGAAGCCTCAAGCAACATGAAGCGCGCTTGGTTGCCAAGGGTTTCCATCAACGCCCCGGATAGATTACTCAGAAACATTGAGTCCCGTCATCAAACCCATAACAATTCGCCTAATCCTCACCCTTTCTGTGACACGTCGTTGGCATTTACACCAAACCGATGTCAACAATGCCTTTCTTCAAGGCAATCTAACCGATACCGTATTTATGGACCAACCCCCTTGCTTTGTTGATACTGATAAACCCGATCATGTTTATAAACTCAACAAAGCTATCTACGGTCTCAAACAAGCACCTAGAGCATGGTACACAGAACTCAAGTCCTTCCTCATTGCCTCGGATTTTCGACACTCTCTTTCTGATCCATCACTATTTATTCACAATACACCCACTATCCGCCTCTTTGTTCTCGTCTAAGTCGATGATATCATCGCCACTGGACCGAATCCCACCCACACCATAACGTTCATCTCTAAAATTTCCAAGAAGTTTTCGCTTAAGGACCTTGGCCCCTTATCCTAGTTTCTTGGCATTGAGGTCACACCTAGGGGTGCTAACGAGCCGAGCCGAGTCCGAGCTTGGCCTTGCTCGGCTTGTGCTCAAGAACTAAAACTCGATCTCGAGCCGATCTCGAGCTTACCCGAGCTTGTAGAAAATGTGCTCGATATCAAGCTTGCGAGCTTTAACGCGAGCTCGAGCCAAACTCGAGTTCAAATCGAGCCTATATATAATGGTTAATTTTTTGATTTTTTTTCTTCCGATATTTTCAATAACAAGGCTCGAAAGTTAAATGTAAAATATTTGACAAATCAGTGAGACATTTGATATACGTGATACAAAGATATAATCATGATAAAATATTTTTATAAAATACGAGCAATATCTTATATAATCACACAAGTTCGAGCCGCTCACGAGCTTTTCGAGCCGAGCCATCGTTTGCTCGACTTGACTCGTTAAGCTCTCGAGCCGAGTCCGAGCTCGAGCCGATCTCGCACGAGCCGAGCTTTGACCGAGCTTTTGCCGAGCCGATCTCGAGTTGCTTGCGAGCTGTCTCGTCTCATTAACACCCCTAGTCACACCCATAAAAACTGACCTTCACCTAAATCAAACGAAGTATCTCTTTGACCTGCTGCATAACTTTTAGATGCATGAGTGTAAACCTGCAACTACACCCATGCTCTCCAACCCTCCTCTCGTCAAAGAACCCTCAAAACCCATTGAAAACGAGACGGGCTATCTCGCAATCGTTGGTAGTCTTCAATACCTCTCGCTTACAAGATCCGATATCGGCCTTTCCAGTCAATAAATTCGCCCGATTTCTCACTCACCTCACCTCCTCCCACTAGCCTGCCTTGAAATGTCACCTATGATACCTTCAAGGCACCCTACACTTCGGCATTCAACTCACCCAATCATCACCATTTTGTCTTCACGCCTTTTGGGAAGCTGATTCGGCCGGCGATTCAGACGATTATGTCTCCACCTTGGGCTACCTTTTTTTATTTGGGTAACAATCCTATCTCTTGGTCATTTAAGAAATAAAAAGTTCTTTCTCGTTCCTCGACAGAAGCCGAGTTTTGAGCAATAGCTGACACGACATCCGAGGTACTTCGGCTTCAATCCCTTCTTCATGAGCTTGGTCTTTGCAATATTCAAGCTCCCACCATCTACTGTGACAATCTAAGCGTAACACATTACTCGGCCGATCCCATGTTCCACTTGCATATGAAGCATCTTGCCCTTGCCTTCCATTTTGTTAAAGAGCATGTTCGTCAAGTCAGTATACGAATTCAGCACATTACTGGAAGTGATCAATTGGCTGACACTCTTACCAAACCGCTCCAAAAACCGCGCTTCATCGAATTAAATTCGAAGATTGGACTTCATCAACGACCGTCCATCTTGAGCGGGAATGTCAAAGATATTATCACAACTAATCAGTCAAGCAATCCCTCGAATCAAGGAGTATTATTATCATGATTTGTTTATATTTAGCATATGTATATTATCTTATATTATGTTTATTTTGTTACTTAATTTACTCCTATATTCTTGTATACTTAGCTTGCTAAACAATCTTATATAGTTGTATTTCTGATTATAATCATCAATACAATTAACATTATAATCTTATATTATTAAGGTGAGAGGTGAAGAAGTCTTGGCTGACGCGAGGGATAGACCACACACTATTAGCAAAGCTACCACGAAGTACATGGATTGAGGATTCATGCAGGGAAGGACTAAGGCAGAGAGAGCAAGATGACCCGTTTACTAGGTCTATCAATATATCATCGATTTCTCTATTCCTCCATCTACAATTATGTGCCTTCTTTATTTGTCACAGATCTCTTCTCCCCATTTCCTTCACTTTTATATCCATTCTTCCATCTTCAATAGAGGTAAGTAATAGAAAATATCATCATGGTAACAAATTAAAATATTTTTAATGCCCAAAAAATGGATGCTGTTTTCTTCAACACGTAACGTGTTTGCATTATTTCTTTCTATTTTCCAGTGATTCATGTCCATTTTTCAGCCATAAGATTTGATATTAGCATAAGTGGACCTCTAATTCAGCAAAGGAACTGGTAACGACCACGACAACTAAAAACCCTTAAAATCCATGGTCATCAGTAAGAGTATCCAAACTTGGGTAAAAGATTAACATGGCTCTCCTGCACATCAACTGTCAACGATTTCCTTCAAGGCGGTGCGCGACCGTTAGCCCTTAGAAACTATAGAGATCTTGAAAAAAAAATTGAAGGAGGGCCGGGACTGTTGGATTATTATGACAAAAAATAATTAGTCAAATGTTATTGCCTAATAATGTAGAACTAAGTTAGTGGTCAATCTAGTAAATAGGATTATGGGAATTATGGGAGTGTTTATGGATTATGGTTTAGTGGGTAGTTAACGATTTTCTATTAGTTCATGTATGTCTATATAAAGGCTATGTTATTTAATTATTAATTGAGTTCGTTTACAAGCAAAACGTCTCCATATATTTTCACTCTCCTCTCATTTTTAGTCTATCATGTGGTATCAGAGCTCTTGAGACGGTGTTGACAACACAAGTCACCTCCGCTTAAGTAGCCAGGTTCGATTCCCAAAATGGGACGATCACCAAAAAAAAATGGTGAGAGCAAAACAAAAAATAAAATAAAAGGACATCTTTGGTTTGAGTTACTAGTGAGCCACACTGTAATACTCCGTATTTATAAGTCTTGGGGTACTCTATCGAGTAGGCCTTACTCTGTCAAGTAAGGGTAAGATGCGTTTTAGAAAAGTTTCTGACCTGTTGGGTACTCGATCGAGTAACTAGGATACTCGATCGAGTAAGGGGGTACTCGATTGAGTGCCTTGGGTACTCGATCGAGTAACCGGTTTTACGGGGAGTTTTCTCGGGTTTTGTTAATTATGCGATTAAGATATATAACCTTCGCCGTCATTATTCTAAATCACTTTTGCAAAACCTAAATTACTATTTAAGAGAGAAAGCAAGCAAGTTCACCATCTTAATCGCATTGTTAACAATTCCTGGAGTTTGGGAGGTCGGTTCTCGTCGTTGATTATACCGTTGAGTTTCTTGCGTCGAGGGTAAGATCTATGTACCCTTTTATTATCTTTCCTTTATTTTGGTTAAACCCTAATATAGGGATTTGGGGGTTTTTGAATAGTATGTGATTTTGTAGCATTTATATGTCGTATGATAGGAGGAGGGTTCATAGAGGAAGCTTTTTTATACAGCAGTAGAGACCGTCTGACAGTGTGCTTTCCAGGTAGGATTTCCTACTCAGTATTAGTCCCATAATGGGATATTGGTTGATGTGTTGAGATTGATTGTTGATGTAGTAATTGTATTGTGACGGTTGTGATTGCGATTGTGTTTGTGATTGTTGTCTGTGGTTCTCGAGGCGTTTCCTCGGCTGAGTGGGGTCACTTGCGGGAGTGGCTTCACGCCCTAGTTTCGCCTTCTGTGGAACCCGCCACAGAAGGGATGTGCACATTAATGGACAGGGTTATCGCTCACTATGTGGAGCGGGGATTCGGTGGGTACGGCGGTCCCCCATCGCGGTGGCCGGTCCAAAGTGGACGATCGATGATTGAGATGATTGGAATTGATTGTGTGTGTGTGACGCTTAAGTTTGTCTTTATCTTATTGATGATATATATATTGAATTGTATGATTAGTACGACCGGTTGTTGTTTTGTAAACTGCGGTGATCCATTCGGGATGGTGAGCGAGATATTGAGCGGTATGAGATGAGTACTGGGATAGCTGGGATTGCCACAACATGCGATAGAGTCTTCTCGTTGTAGCTTATTAGTTTATTTACATTTCATTAGAACATCGGTTTGAGAACATGTATTACACTTTTGGTTTGGTTTTGAGAATTGTAACTCTTCGCTAAGTATTTATATTTAAACTTTGTTTCTTCATTGTTTATTTGATTATCATTGCCTCGGGTAACCGAGATGGTAATGTCTTCATACCTGAGTGGTCCTGGTAAGGCACTTGGAGTATGGGGGTGTTACAAATGGTATCAGAGCGACGATCCTGAAACCTGTAACCAATGAACCTAATGAACATATGGAGTCAATTAAAATGAACCCGGGGTAAAAGTTGTAGGAGCTAATGCAAAGGCTTGGGAGACGTCCTAAAGTCGCGAACTTGCCCTTCAATTTTGAACCGGTCACATGTGGGGTGTATGTCAAGGTCGTATGTGTTATTTGGTTAGCTTGTGTAAGAATGTGATGAAGTGTGTGTAATTGTTGGATGTTTGAAGTAGAAAGTTGAGAATGTGAAAGAAAGATTAATGATATATGTAGACTCGTTGTTGGAGTGATAACATGTTGGATGTTTATAAGGTGGCATTTAATAACATGATATAATGATCTCGTAGATCGTACGAAAGGATGCGTAGCATTATATGCTTAGTTATGATATAATATGTGGTTTTATAAAGTTTTTAGCATGTTATCATATGATATATCATGCGGGTAGCGTTTCTGAGTTAGCATGACTCGATCGAGTGGGACTGACTCGATCGGGTGTGTTTTTGACGATTTTGAGTCCAGAATCGTGTTTTTGGGCACTCGATCGAGTACCTCGGGAACTCGATCGAGTAAGGGGTCACTCGATCGAGTAGACTAGCTACTCGGTCGAGTAGGTTAGAGATCAGAAGGTCTGTTTGAGGCCTGATGTTGGGGCACTCGATCGAGTATGTTGGGCACTCGATCGAGTAGCCTGTTACTCGATCGAGTATGTTTGGGAACTCGATCGAGTAGGGGTCTGGGCAGCGTGTTTTCTTGTTTTGAGGTTTTGGCGCGTATGTTTATATCCACCCCTTTTTCTATGATAGTTTCAAGATGCCGCCCAAGAAGACTGCTTTGTATGCGAGAGCTGAGCTTATGAACATAGATGACATCGTTAAGATGTTGGAGCATCAGGATGCTCTCACTGAGGCTTTAAAGACTGTGGGGAAAGATAAGGATAAGGATAAGGAGAAGGAGGTTGATCATTCTAAAATCAGCCTCTATATAGCGAAGTTTAACCCGAAAGAGTATAAGGGAGTTGGGGAGCCTAACCTTCTTGATAGTTGGCTTAGAGAGATGGAGAACATACTAGATTTGGTTCACTGTCCTGATGAGATGAGAGTGGAACAGTGCGTTCTATCGAGGGAGGCAAATGTGGCAAGTGGTGGGATACGGTGAAAGTGAGTGCTAAGGAGATATATACAAACCAAGGCTTACCTGCTATACCTTGGGAGGAGTTTCATAGGGTGTGAGAAAGGAGTTTGTCACCGAGCATGTGAGGAGTAAGTTGAGAGAAGAGTTTGTGAGTTTTAAGATGACCGAGAGATGTCGTGGCCGAGTACTACAGCGGTTCAATGATAAGTCTAGGTATACGAGAGGATATGGGTTTGAGTGAGGAGAATTTGGCATTGAGGTTTGAGAGAGGGTTGACTCCTAAGATTATGGATAAGTTACCCGTGGGAGTCCTTGCGATGTTAAGGAAGCTTATGAGAGGGCTGGGAGAGCTGAGAGGTTGGTGGAGATGGCTCGGGAGAGGTCAGGTGGTGAGAAGAGGAAGTCCGAGAGCGAGGGTGGTGGCCAATCTAATCACAAGAAAGGCAACCACAATCGCCTAAGGGGTTTTCTTAAGGTCGGGGTTCGATCTTTGGGGCTTCCTTTGGGCGTGGCCGTGGAAGTGTTAGTGGTAGTTGGGGAGTGACTGCTATAGCCGTGTGGTGGTGTAGGCCACAAGAGACATGAGTGCACAAGTGCACCGGATCTTTCCGGAGACTGCGCAGCAGCTACGCGAGCAACAGGACCGGCTGGGTCATGGCCAAACCGGGAAGTCGAGTTACCGAGTGGAGGCAACCGCAACGGCGGTAATTCTTATCGAAACCACCGACGAACAACAACAACAATCAAGGGTCGGTGCTAAGCCGACCACATCGGCCAAGATCTTGTCCCGGGGAGGTGGACAGAGGACCATGGAAAGTTATTCATGATGGAGAAGAAAGCAGCTGAGGAGGATGCTCACATTATCACTGGTACTTTTCTTGTTAATGGTATTCATACCTTTGTTTTGTTTGATTCGGGGGATTCTCAGTCGTTTGTATCTTCGAGTCATGTTAAGCGGTTGGGTTTGAGGGTATATGAGTCTGTTAGTGAGCAAGTTTTTTATACCTTTGGGTGAGTCTGTATCATGTGGGAGGTTGTTTAGAGATGTATCTATAATAGTTGGGCAAGTTGATTTCCCTGTAGACTTGCTAGAGTTTCCTTTTGACGGTTTTGAGATGATAGTCGGGATGGATTGGTTGGGAAAGTATAAAGCTAAGATAGACTGTCATCAAAAGAAAGTGTCTTTAAGAGGTCCTAAGGGCGTTAGTGTGTCTTATCGTGGGTTTCTAGTCAAACCCAAAGTTAAGTTGATTGCAAATTGTTACTTTGAAGTCATATCCGAGGAAGGGATGTCCTTTGATATTGTGCCATGTGAGAGATGACCGGATAGAGGGTCCGACAGCTTGATCGGATACCAGTGGTGGGAGAGTTCGAGGATGTGTTTCCGAGGAGATTCCGGGTTGCCGCCGGAAGAGAGATAGATTTCACAAAGAGAGTTGAAACCGGGGACGGGGCCAATCTCTAAGGCACCGTACCGTATGGGTCCTAAGGAGATGGAGGAGCTTAGGAAGCAGTTGGATGATTTGATAGAGAAGGGATACATTAGACCTAGTGTATCGCCATGGGGAGCACCAGTTCTTTTTGTGAAGAAGAAAGATAGGAGTCTGAGGCTGTGCATAGACTACAGAGAGCTGAACCGAGTGACCGTGAAGAACAAGTATCCTTTGCCAAGGATAGATGACCTGTTTGATCAGTTGAGTGGTGCATCAGTCTTTTCTAAGATTGATTTGAGGTCGGGGTACCATCAGGTGAATATTAGAGAGGTGGACATACCAAAGACGGCTTTCACGTCAAGGTATGGTCATTATGAGTATGTGGTGATGCCGTTTGGGTTGTCTAATGCACCGGCAGTGTTTATGGATTTGATGAATAAGATCTTTAGACCGTTTTTGGATAAATTTGTAGTGGTGTTTATCGACGATATCTTAGTCTATTCTAAGACTAAGGAGGAACATGAGGAGCATCTGAGGATCGTGTTGCAAACTTTGAGGGAGCATGAGTTGTATGCTAAGCTATCCAAGTGTGAGTTCTGGTTAGAGAAAGTTGCTTTTCTGGGGCATGTGATCTCTAAAGATGGGGTAGCAGGATCCTAAAAAGATAGAAGCGGTGACAAAGTGGGAAGCACCAAAGAATGTTCTTGAGATCGGGAGTTTTCTGGTTTAGTGGTACTACAGACGGTTCGTGAAAGATTTCTCCAAGATAGCTAGACCTATGACAGCGTTGATGAGGAAAGAGAACAGGTTTCGTTGGGATGAGAGTTGTGAGACGGCGTTCCAAACATTAAAGGAGCGTTTGACCACAGCTCCTGTCTTAGCATTGCCTGAAGGGAGCGAGAACTTTGAGGTTTATACAGATGCCTCAAAGAATGGGTTGGGATGTGTGTTGATACAGAACGGTAAAGTGATTGCCTATGCTTCTAGGCAATTGAAGCCTTATGAGGAGAACTACCCTACTCATGATCTGGAGTTGGGTGCGGTGGTGTTTGCTCTCAAGATTTGGAGACATTACCTTGATGGAGCAATCTTTAAGGTATTTTCTGATCACAAGAGTCTCAAGTACATTTTCACTCAAAAGAAGTTGAACATGAGACAGAGGAGGTGGATGGAGTTGATTGGCGATTATGACATGGAAATCATCTACCATGAAGTGAAGGCCAATGTTGTTGCTGATGCTTTGAGTAGGAAGAGTGTACATTCTCTGTGTACAGCTCTATCTTTGATGAGGCTGAGAGATGAGGTAGCGAGGTTTGGGATACATATGATGTAGAAAGGAGACGCCATGGGTGATTTGATAGTACATCTTGAGTTTTATGATGACATTCGAGGTAAACAAGCGTTGGATCCTAAGATAGTGGAGTGGAGAGCTGGAGTAGAGAAAGGAACAGTGTCCCGATTTTCTATTCATACAGATGGTAGTTTGAGGTTCGATGGTAGGTGGTGTGTTCCTAATGATGAGGAGTTGAAAAAGACTATCATGACAGAGGCGCATTGTACACCATACTCAGTACATCCGGGTGGTGACAAACTGTACAAGGATTTGAAGAAAACGTTTTGGTGGCCTGGATGAAGAAAGAGACAAACCGAGTTTGTGTCCCGTTGTTTGACATGCCAAAGAGTTAAAGGGGAACAAATGACGACCACAAGGTAAGATTCAGTCTTTAGAGGTGACTGAGTGGAAGTGGGAATCCATTTCCATGGATTTCATTGTGGGTTTGCCAAAGAGTCAACAAGGTAACAACATGATTTGGGTAATAGTGGATCGCTTGACCAAGTCGGCTCACTTTGTTCCAATGAAAGATACATGGACTAAGGCACAATTGGCTATGGCTTATCGAAAGAACGTGCTTAAGTTACATGGAGTCCCTAAGGACATAGTGTCAGAGATGCGAGGTTTATATCAAGGTTTTGGAAGGAGTTGCGGAATCGTTGGGAACAACTTTGAATATGAGTACAGACATTTCATCCTGCGACATGACAGACAGATCGAGAGAAACAATCAAGACTCTTGAGGATATGTTGCGAGCTTGTGTGATGGACTTTGGTGGTAGGCGGGAACAGAGGTTGGACTTGATAGAATTTTCTTATAATAACAGCTATCACACCAGTATTGGTATGGCACCGTTTGAGGCTTTGTATGGGAGGAGATGTAGGAGTCCAATCTGTTGGGACGATAGCGGTGAGGCAGTGGTTTTAGGACCAGAGATGGTGCATGAGATGGTGGAACAGATTAAGATGATCAGGGAACGGATGAGGGCAAACTCGGGATAGACAAAAGAGTTATGCGATCTACATCGCAGGGACATAGAGTTTCAAGTGGGGGACAAGGTTCTTTTGAAAGTGTCTCCTATGCATGGGGTTATGAGATTTGGGAACAAAGGCAAGTTAAGTCAGAAGTTTATCGGGCCTTATGAGATCTTAGAGCGAGTTGGGGAAGTTGCATATCGTCTGGCTTTACCAGCTGCGTTAGAGAGAGTGCATAATATGTTTCATGTATCGCAGCTGCGGAAGTATGTGAGTGATCCGTCACATGTGTTAGAGGCAGAGAACTTAGAGCTAGATGAGTCCTTATCATATCTTGAGGTGCCTAAGCAGATTCTTGATCGAAAGGTTAGGAAGACTAGGAGTGGTGAGACAGTTCTGCTCAAGATCCTTTGGTCTAACCACGAGACCGAGGAAGCTACATGGGAGCCAGAGGAGGCTATGAAAGAGCGTTACCCTTTCCTTTTTAATCAGGTATGTATGGTTACGGGGACGTAATCTTATTTCTTTTAGGGGGGTAGGAGATGATCGCGAACAGTTTTTAAGAGTTTTATACCCCTTTTGTATGTAGTGTCGGCATGTTTGTCGGGATGAGTTAGGTTAGTAACATGTTTTATGTTGAATTTTGTTTTGGTTGTTGAGTCGGGAATGTTATGGGAGTACCTTTGTTTAGTAGTGGTTTGAACTTCGGGGACAAAGTTCCTTTTAAGGAGGGAAGACTGTAATACTCCGTATTTATAAGTCTTGGGGTACTCTATCGAGTAGGCCTTACTCTGTCAAGTAAGGGTAAGATGCGTTTTAGAAAAGTTTCTGGCCTGTTGGGTACACGATCGAGTAACTAGGATACTCGATCGAGTAAGGGGGTACTCGATCGAGTGCCTTGGGTACTCGATCGAGTGCCTTGGGTACTCGATCGAGTAACCGGTTTTACGGGGAGTTTTCTCGGGTTTTGTTAATTATGCGATTAAGATATATAACCTTCGCCGTCATTATTCTAAATCACTTTCGCAAAACCTAAATTACTATTTAAGAGAGAAAGCAAGAAAGTTCACCATCTTAATCGCATTGTTAACAATTCCTGGAGTTTGGGAGGTCGGTTCTCGTCGTTGATTATACCGTTGAGTTCCTTGCGTCGAGGGTAAGATCTATGTACCCTTTTTATTATCTTTCCTTTATTTTGGTTAAACCCTAATATAGGGATTTGGGGGTTTTTGAATAGTATGTGATTTGGTAGCATTTATATGTCGTATGATAGGAGGAGGGTTCATAGAGGAAGCTTTTTTATACAAAGAAGAGAGACCGTCGACAAAGGTGTGTCCGGTAGGATTTCTACTCGCATTAGTCCCATAATGGGATATTGGTTGATGTGTTGAGATTGATTGTTGATGTAGTAATTGTATTGTGACGGTTGTGATTGCGATTGTGTTTGTGATTGTTGTCTGTGGTTCTCGAGGCGTGTCCTCGGCTGAGTGGGGTCACTTGCGGGAGTGGCTTCACTCCCTAGTTTCGCCTTCTGTGGAACCCGCCACAGAAGGGATGTGCACATTAATGGACAGGGTTATCGCTCACTATGTGGAGCGGGGATTTGGTGGGTACGGCCGCCCCCCATCATCGGTGGTCCAAAGGGACAACAATGATTGAGATGATTGGAATTGATTGTGTGTGTGTGTGACAGTTAAGCTGTCTGTTTATCTTATTGATGATATATATATTAAATTGTGTGATTAGTACTGACCCCGGTTGTTGTTTTGTAAACCTGCGGTGATCCATTCGGGGATGGTGAACAGATATTGAGCAGGTATGAGATGAGTACTGGGATAGCTGGGATTGCCACGACATGCTGATAGGAGTCTTCCGCTGTAGCTTATTAGTTTTTTTACATTTCAGTTAGAACAGTCAGTTTGAGAACATGTATTACACTTTTGGTTTGGTTTTGAGAATTGTAACTCTTCGCTAAGTATTTATATTTAAACGTTGTTTCTTCATTGTTTATTTGATTATAATTGCCTCGGGTAACCGAGATGGTAATGTCTTCATACCTGAGTGGTCCTGGTAAAGCACTTGGAGTATGGGGGTGTTACACACACAGCCCTTATATCGATTATATTTCCGCATTGAAAAAAAAAAACTGAGAGAGAGAGGGAGTGAATAGTTTGAAAAAAAAAACGAAAAAAATGGTGAGAAATGCAACATAATTGAAAGGTAGAGAGAAGTGCTCTATGGAGTAAGGTGGAGAGAAGTGCTCCATCAAATGAAGTTGGTGATGATGTGCATCAACAAGAGGGTGACGAGAAGTGCGTTACAAAGTGAAGACAAGGGCTTCACAAGTTAGATGACGAAAAGTCTATTTGATCGAGCAATTTATGATTTTGAAGTCCAAGCAAAGAGGATCAATTTTTAGTCTCGAAAGGAGGCTATGTCTGAAGTTGGGTGTGGAGCCTAACATATGCGGGTGCGAAAAGAATTGCATACCGTTTGAAGGTAGATTGCTCATCAATGAAGATAAGAAGAAATTTGCAAAGCAAGGATGCAATGAATTGAGACATGAGAGAAGTCTCGGTGAAAAGAAAAAGATGCTTGAAGAAAGGAGTTTCATTTTTAAAGCAAGGTCCACGATGAAGTACTACTCGTGACTTTATATTTGTCTTGCTGAATGTTAGTGGCCTAGGAGGGCATACGTTTCGGCATAAGAGAAATGAGACTATGGCAAAAGTCTCATAGGTTAGACAAGGCAAAATCCGATGATTGAGTAGGTGTGGCGTTATCAAAATTCGGTAATCATAGAATTGCAAGGAGGCATAGTCTTGTGAAGATTTTTATCCCATTAGCATGGATGAAGTTTGAAGAAAACCAGAATATAAAGGTCTCAGAAATTTTGGTTACGGCAAAGGACGTAACGATGAGTATGTTTTGGCATGGCTAGAAGTGAACATAGATTCAATAAATTTTGGATGAAGGGGGTGTGTTGGATTATTATGAACCAAAATAATTAGTCAAATGTTGTTGCCTAATAATGTGGAACTAAGTTAGTGGTCAACCTAGTAAATAGGATTATGGGAGTGCTTATAGATTATGGATTAGTGGGTAGTTAACGGTTTTCTATTAGTTGATGTATGCCTATATAAAGGCTATGTTATTTAATTATTAATTGAGTTCGTTTACAAGCAAAACGTCTCCATATGTTTTCACTCTTCTCTTATTTTTAGTTTATTAGGGACAAAAAATTTCAACGTAAATTTAAGTAAACACTGGAGTATTTTTTTATACACTTCATATTCATGCAACGACAATGAAAAACGCTTAAAATCCATTTTAATGCAACTTTATTAGTTTTCAATAATATTCAAGATAATTTAATGCCCCATTATGGGATTCAAATGCTTTGATCCATGTTTTAAGGTTACGTGTGTCGGCCGGTTTTGATCGAGTGCGGGAGATATTACACATTTCTAGCTGTAGATTTTTAGTCATTTTCACAAATCCTTGTTGCCAAGCTAATAACCACGAATGAATGACAAAAAGGAAAAAAATGGAAGAAACCAAAGAAATGGACCAAAAGGAAAATGTAGGAAAAATCACTGCAAAGAAGCGTACATCAATAATAAGCACGGATAATTAGTGAGTCATTTTTTATTTTCATCATCCATATGAGTTGAGTACACGCTAAATGTACATGAGAACATATACTTGTTTACCGATCATCCCATGACGTCCAAAATTAGGAAGGTAGCAATTCTTTATCTATCACATCCAACAGACCATCACAAACATTGAACCAACAAAGAGAAAACATATATAAACCACTAACTCTTGTGTTTACATACAGAAAAAGAAATGATTGCAACACCTACGTACCTAACATTTCCCCTATATCTAATTTTTGGGCAGGACCTAACATGACGTATCGAGGCTACCATCATTTTGTATGTCATAACTCATATACCTAGCATTCCTGCATGTATATGTATGTATCAATGAGCCTATATATATGTGTGTGTGTGTGTGTGTGTGTGTGTGTGTGTGTGTGTGTGTGTGTGTGTGTGTGTGTGTGTGTGTGTGTGTGTGTGCGTGTGTGTGTCTGTAAAACATTCATGAGAAGGTATATTAAGAGCAATGAGCAACAGACAATAATAATAAAATGAAGATTAATATGGTGTACGTGATCCATTCATTGGTATATGTGAAATCAGTGGCGGATCTTGAACCTTTTCTCAAGATGGGCCAGTTCAAATTTAAAAAAATACGAAGGAGTATTTTTCAAAAATGAAAATGTTATCTCTGTGATTTCATCTATATTCACTCACTCGCCTTCGTTTTTAAACAACATTTGCTCAAATTATGCGTTTATATTATAAAAACATGTATGAAAACAAAATTAATAAAGGGTATAAAGAAATGAAATAAGTAAAAATATTTCTCATAGCTTAAGAAAAAAAGAGTAATCTATGAAATCTGATTTTGTTTAACCTATTAACAAGATAGATAATTTAATTTTAGTTTCATAATTATAAGAGCATATGAAATGTAACCTGAATCGATTTGTGTAAAAAGTAAATAATTAAATGAAATAGACAAAAAAAAATTGGATTATTAAAAATGACATACTTCCCATTATAGACTGGAGATATCCGTCTATAATTATAGACGGGCCAAATATCTACCCACTTTAAGCATACGACAAGTAATAAGTTGCATGATAGGGCCTAAAAATGTCACTACTTTAAATATATTTGACCCGTCTTTTACTTTAAACAATATTTGTCTATAGTGAGATTAATTACTTTAAATAATACTCCTAACAAAAATGTATTGTATTGACACCATGACACCTAAAAAAAACACACAAATGTATTGGCTGTTAAATAAAGCACAAATTCACAATATGTGGGCCCAAAACATTATATGTGTCAAAAATGGTACTTGTACTGCGAATTTTGACGGTCCGAGGCATAGGACGAACAACAATGAGCCATATTAGCTCTTGGGCCTCTTCTTTTTCCTGGGGTGGGCCGGTCCCAGTCCCAGCAAAGGGAAGATCCGCCTCTGTGTGAAATTCTATTGAACAAGAAGTCGATTGAAAAGGTTAATTCTCATTAATGATATTCCACCATACATACATCCATATATACGTACAAAGGGCATAATACAATCTTAATGTTTCCTAACTAGAGCCTACAAATATGGTAACTGAATAATCTACTTCCCTAATATCGAGATTACACAAACGAAATAATATCATTGATATTATACATATATTCTATAGATATGATTCTAATATTCCCCTCAAGTTGGAGCACTTTGTGATCTAAGTCCCAACTTGTATTGCAGATGGTCGAACAACTCTCCAGCCAATGCCTTTGTGAACAAATCTGCTATTTGTTCTTTGCTTCGAACATGAGACACGTTGATTGTATTCTATGTTAGATTTTGAGTATGTACGAAAAAGGAATTGACAATAAAACTGCACCGAATCGACTCCGCTTTCCTGATAGAATAATTCGACCCTTAACAGTGCCTGGGTATTATCGAACTTTCTACTGAGATAAGACGGTGCCCTCTGATTTTTGGCACAAAAATCAGAGACGTAATATAGAAAATATTTTGTGTAGAATGTTAAATGTTCTTTTGATGCAGTAGAAGATTTTGTTTTTTCTGTCACTTTTTCTTCTCATCCCTTTGTCTATTTATAATGACAAAGCAGGGTATAGGGAGTTGTATTTCTGAAGAGTTACAACTCTTCAGAAATTCCAGTTACAATTAATTAAAAATCCGAGTAGCGAGACCCCTTCATAGTTTATTCGAACTGAAAACTATACCGTAATTCGGTAAATAATTATGCGAGTGTACACTCCGTACTTCCCGAACTCGCATTACATTATTTAGAAATTACCCATCTACGAACCAATCTTAATTACGCCAAATGAACCGGTAATTACTCTTAAATCACCAACATTCTAGACTAAATGTTGACGGACAAAATGATAATCTATCTCGATGTGCTTCGTCCTATCATGAAAAACGGGATTTCTTGCGATGTGTATCGCTGCTTGATTATCACAATAAATATTCACCGCCTTCAAGTGAAATAGTCCCAACGATGCTAAGAAGGCCTTTATCCATATTACTTCACTGGTCACCGCTCACATAACTCTATATTCCGCTTCCGCGGTTGATTTTGCTACTGTCATCTGCTTCTTCGCCCTCCATGACACCGGCGAGCTTCCTATCGAGACAAAATATCCACTCAAAGATCTCCTTGTCAATGGGCAACTCGGATAATCCGAGTTACAATACCCTTATATTTGCAAATCTGTATCCCTTTTAAACGATATCCCTTTGCTTGGATTTCGTTTAATATAGCGCACTACCCTTAGTGCCGCTTCCTAATGTTTCTTCCGAGGCTCATTTACGAACTGAGACAATATGTGTATAGCATAAACAAGATCGGGCCTCGTAATTGTCAAATAAACTAACCTTCCCACAAGTCGACGATACTTCATTATATCTTTGAGCACATAGCCTTTCGCCATTGCCAAGTTGTCCCGCGGCTGGATGGGAGTATACACCGTCTTTGCCCCTTCTATTCATGTCTCTTCTATGATGCTCATTTCATATTTTCTTTGATTCAAGAACAACCCTTTCGCACTATGTGCTACCTCTATGCCCAAGAAGTATTTGAGTCTTCCCAAATCTTTAATTCCAAATCTTTCATCAAAGTATCCTTTAAATTTTGTACCAGCTTCACGATCATTGCTAACCACTATCATATCGTCTACGTAAACAAGTACCCCTATGAATACCCCATTTTGATTGAAGGTAAACAAAGATTAATCCGCCAAAGATTGTAGAAAACCATAGCTCTTCATCGATAAAGTTAGTTTAGCAAACCAATTCCTGGAAGCCTGTTTTAATCCATAAATTGATTTTAAAAGCTTGCATACCTTATTTTCTCCCTTTCTCTCGAAGCCTTGTGGAATTTTCATATAAACTTCCTCCTCGAGATCTCCATGTAGGAAAGCATTGTTCACATCGAATTGTTCGATAAACCAACCTTTAATAACCGCTACTGCTAGCATACACCTCACACTCATCATCTTTGCTACGGGTGCATAAGCCTCATGAAAATCAATACCTTTTACTTGAGTGAACCCATGTGCTACAAGTCTTGCCTTGTACCGCTCCACTGTTCCATCTGGTTTATACTTAATCTTGTATACCCATTTACATCCAATGGGTTTCTTCCCCTTTGGTAGCGTTACCACCTTCCAAGTTCCATTTTTTTTTCAAGAGCTTCAATCTCCTTGCTCATGGCGTCTCTCCACTTCCAATCTTTCGCTTCCTGATAGTAGTAACCGGGCTCACGATTAGCATCGATCGTGGCTAAGAAGGCTCTGTTAGATTGACTAAAACAATTTGTAACAACATAATTGACTAGAGGATAACGCGTACCTGACCGTGAGGATGTATTTTGGACGTGATGAGCACTCGAGTTTGGGGTAATTATTCTAGTCGACTTGCAATAATAATCCTTTTTCCATATGGTTTCGAATTTTTCTCGTGCTCCCCGGCTCATTCTCTTTTCACCTGTGCTTGTACCCGTTTGTTCCCCCGTCATGTCTGCATTGTTGTTCACGGTATTCCTAGCACTTCCCCCTCTATTTTCATCATCTTCATTAATTTCCACGGTCTCATTTGCACCATTTTCGTGTACATCTTCCCCTGTTTCTTTGTCTTCTATATACATGTCCTCATTTTGGCCAACACTCCCCCTCACAACATGAGGTATGTCGATGTGAGCAGGTGAGTGATGTTCTTGATTATCCGAGTCTAAGGCATGCCCTTGTCGTGACCCAGATTCTTCATTTGAGGTCAAATATGTATAGACATGTTCATAAAACACCACATCTCGTGACACGAATACCCGCTTTTCTTTTAAGTCATATACTTTCCATCCCTTTTTACTATGAGGGTACCCGATGAAAATGCACCGTTTCCCACGTTCCCCAAATTTGTCTCGTGGTTTATCTTTATTATGGGCATAACATAGACATCCTAGAACTTTCAAATTGTCAAATGTGGGTTGTTTACGGTGTAGTATCTCGTAGGGTGTCTTACCATCTAGAAAGGGTGTAGGTGTTCTATTTATCAGGTATGCAGCGGTGAGTATGCATTCGCCCTAAAAATGGACAGGCAAGCCTCCTTGAAATCGCAATGCTCTTGCTTTTTCAAGGATGTGACGGTGTTTTCTTTCTACCTGACCATTTTGTTGGGGTGTGTCAGTATTACTCGTCTAAAACAAAATGCCATTCTCCTCATAATATTGTCTCATGGGCCCAGTTAACAATTCCGTTTCATTATCACTTTGGATGAATTTAACACATTTTTCGAATCGAATTTTACCATTTGACAGAACATTTTCATTAGGTCTCCTACTTCACTTTTTTTTTTTCATGAGATAAACCCCCACTCCCCGACTATGGTCATCAACAATTGTCAAAAAATAATGGGCTCGGGTTAGACTAGCTACTCGGTATTTCCCCCATATGTCACAATGAATAAGACCAAACAAATTATCGCATCTTTTATTATTGAGGTTAAATGGAGTACGAGATTGTTTAGCTCTACAACACGAATCACAAACATCGTCTGAAAACCAATTTAAATTGTGTCCAACTAAAGGAGAAAAACGAGAAAAAATACTCTTGGAAGGATGTCCAAGTCGCTTATGACATAGTCGACTTTCCTTCGAGGCCGTGACCTGACCCGCAATATCTATTTCTCTCGGCTTTTAATAATATACCCCGTGTCGATGGTCACCTCGTCCAATCTTCATCCTCGTAGTACGGTCCTGCATTTCACAATAATCAGAATTAAATGTTATTACACAATTGTTCTCATGTATCAGTTGTTGGATGGAAATTAAATTGCAAGTGAGCATAGGTATAAATAAAACGTCTTTCAAAATAAAATTGGAACTCAGTTGAATTCTCCATGGATGTTTGCTTCGACTTGTCTCCCATCCGGCATGCTCACTGATGACGGAGCATCAACCCACGAGTTCATCAGCAATTCACGCCTTCCTGTCATATGATGAGATGCACCTCTGTCTATCATCCATTCAATATCAATTGTCAATTTCATACCTCTTAATTTTTCGTTCCCATCAGGACTCGTGCTCAACAAGACTCGAAGACTTTCAATTTCTTCATCTGTGAAAGGAACATTCTTGCTTGATGATTTCCCTTGTCGCATCCCTGATGTTGCATTTATGGCATTCGCCTGGTAATTGTGCTGTCCTCGTCCTCTGCCCCTTCCACGATTGCTATTTCCGCGACCAGTACCACTTCCTCTTCGCCCTCTCCCCCTTTCACGTGCCTTCACTTCCTCGTATCCATGCTTATCGTAGCAGTTTTCTTCCATGTGATAATACTTCCCGCAATGAGTGCACTGGGGTGGTGGCATCTCTTCTTCGGTTTCTGGTATCGAGTTACGTCCCTTTCCTCCATTGTAAACTCTAGCAACCATGGTAGCTTCATTCCGGTCTTCCTTTACTTTGGTAAGGGAAGCATGTCTCTCTTCTCTTAAGATCAGGGCATAGGCACGGGTCAGACTTGCAATAGGATCCTCCATCAGTAAGTTAGTTCTTATATTTCCGTATAATTTAGAATCTAAACCCATCAAAAACTGATGTACTTTCTCCTCTTCCCGTTCCTTTGCTATCGACGTGGCTGCCCCACAAGTGCAATCCTTGATCTTATTGTAATTTGCCAACTCGTCCCAGATGGTCTTCAATCTCGTGTAGTATTCCACGACCGAGTCTCTCCCTTGTTTGCATTCATTTAACTCGCTCTTCAACTGGTGAACCCTAGGCGCGTTGCCTGCCGAGTACCTTTCACGTAGTTCATCCCAAACATCTTTGATGGGTTGTGAAAAGGTGATACTCGGGTGCAATTTCGGATCAATAACATTCCGAAGCCACGCCCTTAGCATAGTGTTGCATTGACGCCATGCCACCAATTCAAGATTGTCTTCATCACTATTACTCTCCTGTTCCTTCACCTTTCCCTCGATAAAAGCTAACTTATTTTTAGCATCCAATCCATTCTTAACCGCATCCGCCCACATCTCATAATTTTCGCCATTAAAAATAATCTGTGTGACGTTTAGATTGGGATTATCAGAGGGATGAAGATAAAGGGGTGATGTTATGGGAATTGTCTTTGGACCATTCCCTTTCGATTTTCCATCATCACCAACCATGACAAAATCATTATTTTTGCCTTGGATCTTCGTTTTGAGAAATTTTGTGTGTGTGGATCGTTTATTGCTCATGATACCATGTGAAATTCTATTGAACAAGAAGTCGATTGAAAGGATTAATTCTCATTAATGATATTCCACCATACATACATCCATATATACGTACAAAGGGCATAATACAATCTTATTCTTTCCTAACTAGAGCCTACAAATATGGTAACTGAATAATCTACTTCCCTAATGTCGAGATTACACAAACGAAATAATATCATCGATATTATACATATATTTTATAGATATGATTCTAATAGTATGGCCACTAATAGTAGACCTGGCAAACAGATTATGTCGTGTCTTGTTCGTGTTCGTGTCAACTTTAAACGGGTCATCATTACCCCAACCCTAACCCGACCCAATTACATAAACGGGTCATTTGTCTCAACCCAAACCCAACCCATTTAATTTTTCTATAACCCAACCTGACTTGTTTAACCCATTTATCTTTTAGCAGGTCATGTTTAACCCATTTATCTTTTAGCGGGTCATTTTTAACGCACTTAACCAAACAAACTAATAAAATAGTCCCACAATTGAGGAATGAAAATACTTATTTTTAAGTTGTTTGGGTGGATTATTAACACTTTAAAATAAGCGGGTTATTCGTGTCGGGTTCGTGTCAAAAGAGCTCAACCCTAACCCGACCCATTTAAGTTTCGTGTCGTGTCCGTGTCAACCCAATTACTTAAATGGGTCACAACGTCTTGACCCTAACCCGCTAACTTCGTGGCGGGTTCGTGTCGTATTTTCGGGTCGTGTCAATAATTGCCACCTCTAGCTAACTAGGTGTAAGTTATTGAATACTAAATTACCGCCGGGTCACCTGGGGATCCCTATATTTGGGGACTACTCTTTTTTATGGTTCTTTCATTTCCTCCTTCGTCCCGACAATTATATAATGTCCAAGATTCATAAGTAAGTTGCTCTATACTACTCCCGCAAAATATACTCCTTTTCATTCACTTTACTCGTTTTAAATTTAAGACAAATATGCTCACCGTCACTTTAACAAATATAGGTACAGGAAGAATAATTAATGTAGGGGCATACACAATGTTTTTGTATGAACATCCAGCCATAATAGCAATTAGCATGCTCACCATCACTTTGCAAAAGCATATTAACAACAACAACAACGGGTTTTAAACAAGGTTGACCCTCAAGTGAAATATTAGGTACTCATTCTATAATTAATATTCATGGATCACGTCATCAACACATCAAGGGCCTCGGCCGAGTAGAGTTGAGTGCTCTTTTAGTAAAGAGAAAGATTCTCTCTGCTCATCTTCCCACTTGAACTGCTTGTTTCCTTTCAACACATAAAAAAAAAACAATACCCTAACCTTGGGTATTACGGTAACACCCCCATATACCAAAGTGCCTTACCAAGGACCATCCTAGCATATAAGGGTGCTACCATCTCGGTTGCCCGAGGTAGTACGCATCATAGTAACAATAAAGAAACAAACTTAAATAAAAGAATGTGATAAAGTTTACAAGTCTCAAAGCAACTTTGAAAGAGCAACTGAAACAAAAGTCATAAGGTGATCTAATGTCAGCTAAAACAACATGATGACTCGGTGATGACAACGCCCATCTATGCCCCGCGAGCTATCCCGTCAATCATCAACAATCATCACCTGCTAAGCCAACTGCTCACCATCTTCTAATGGATCACCACAGTTTTGAAAACATAAAACGGAGGCAGTCAACTGTATAACCAAGTCAATATACGCAGCAGAAACAATATAACAATACAACAGCCGATCACCAACTCTAACAATCATCAATCACTGACTAAACACTTTAGTGTATAGCCCTTCTAGTTTACCTATCACAACAGGTAACCCACACCGCCAGTGGGGACCACAACCTTGCCTACCAAATCCCCGCTCATTGCAACGAGCGATCCCAGCTCCTTAATGTGCACATCTCTCTTGCGACGGGAGTCACAAAGGGCGAACATGGGTATGGAACTATCTTCCGACATATTTCCACAACAATCATCCAACCAACAATACCAACCAACCAAGCTCCATCAATACCACTCAACAATCACATACCAACAATCAATCATAATAATCAATTAAATTACAAAGCCAACTGAGTAGGAAACCCTACCTTATTCGCAATCCAAACAATCACAACAACGAATTAGAAAGGCTCATCTACGAACTCGTCAACTATACACACATCATACAATCAAAATCTACCCTAAACCCCCAATAAAACCGATTAGGGTTTTACAACACTAACACTAACACCACAAAGACAAAAGTACGATGCTTACCGATGAATCAACGTGAAAGAAAGATGTAGAAACTCCCTTAAATCCGGCTTTAACAATGAATAGAATGATTGGAGAAGTTGTACGTAGTTTACATTTTTAAAAGAGTGGTTGGAAAATGATTAAGAAAGGCTCATACGTCTTTATATACTTGTAACACCCCCATACACCAAGGTGCCTTACCAAGATCACCTAATGCATGAGAATGCTACCATCTCGGTTACCCGAGGCATAGTAATCAAAACTGACCATCAAGAAACGTACTTTAAGTAAATAGATTTAAAGTGTTTATATCAAAACCAAAACTGAAAGTGCGATACAACTATTCCAAACTAAAATCCAACTAAAGTAAATAAATAGTCATGACACAACAGCGAAAGACTACTATCAGACTCGTGGTGACTCATCCCCAGCTAACCCGCGTGCATCTAAGCCATACCGGCTAAACCACTGCTCACCATCCCCGAATGGATCACCACAGTTTTCAAAATACTTAAACGGGGTCAGTTACTACATAAAAAACAATCACAATCTCCAACACCGTCACATCACCAATCATCTGACTACACACTAAAGTGTGTAGCCCTGCCATAATATCCATCGTTACGGATATTCCACACCGCCAGTGGGGGACCGCAGTCGTTCCCATCTAAACCCCGCTCATCTCCATCGAGCGAATAACCCAAGTTCCTTAACGTGCACATCCCCCTTATAACGGCACCACAAGGGCCGAATTAAGGGCGTGAAGTCACTCCCGCAAGTGACTCCACTCAGCCGAGGGCGCACCCCGCGAACCACAGACAATCAACAACAACTAATTAAAATATCAACAATACCATAACCAATTACGATATAATCACATGACAATCAAACAAAAACTATCTTATAATCATTT
The DNA here is from genome assembly GCF_048544455.1 of Silene latifolia. Lineage (NCBI taxonomy): Eukaryota > Viridiplantae > Streptophyta > Magnoliopsida > Caryophyllales > Caryophyllaceae > Silene > Silene latifolia. The sequence goes on along the minus strand of NC_133531.1, from coordinate 124,193,063 downwards.
AAACAATAACTGAGTAGGGAAACCCTACTTGGAATGAAATCACCGATCAACAATTACAATATCAACAATCACAATACCAAAAGCGTTCCTCTAAGAAATTACCTCCTATAATCACATAATCATACATTTACAATCTAACATCAATAATACTCCCAAAAATCCCTAATTCACCCAATTAGGATTTAAACAAAACTAATGAATTGACATGAAAACGGTACAAGGACCTTACCCACAATACGACGATCTTAACGGTATAAAAACCTCCGAAATCCGACGACTCTAGCCCTTGGATTTGATAGCAATGCGAGAGAAGAACTTACGTGGTTTTGTTTTCTTTTGTAAAAAGGTCTAGAATAAGGTAAAAAGGTAAAAGAAACTGATGGAAATACTTTATATAACCTTTTCACGCGTTGCTGTCAAGCCCGGCCAAAACCCGTATATCCTGACTTACTCGATCGAGTAACTGAGGTACTCGATCGAGTACCGCCTACTCGATCAAGTTGCCCTCACTCGATCGAGTATCCATCAGGCAGAACACACTCCAGAACGCAAAACTATTTTACTCGTCAGGGTAAGCCTTACCCGATAGAGTACCCAACAGCTTATAAATCCGTGGTATTACAATCTTCCCTCCTTAAATGAGAACTTCGTCCACGAAGTTCAAACCCATACTGAAAAAAAAACTTACTAACTCAACTATGACAAAATGACACAACGAAAACTCAAAACAAAACCCAAACACAACCCATTATGACTCTAAACAAACACTAACTTTACCAAAACTGACATAAAACCGTGCCAAAACCTTATGCGAACATCTCCTACCCCCCTAAAAGAAACATGGTTACGTCCCTGTAACCACACATACCTGATCAAATAGAGACAAATAGCATTCCTTCATAGCTTCCTCCGCCTCCCAAGTTGCTTCCTCAACGTTGTGATTAGACCATAAAACCTTTAGCAACACTGTTTCCCAGTTCTAGTCTTGTGAACCTTGCGATCTAGGATTTTTTTTGGAACTTCAAAGTAAGACAAGGATTCATCCAACTCAATATTCTCAACCTCTATCACATGAGAAGGATCACTCACATACTTCCATAGTTGAAACACATGATACACATTATGTACACGGTCCAAAGTTGGTGGCAAAGCTAACCGATAAGCAACCTCTCCCACACGATCCAAAATGTCATAAGGGCCAATGAACTTTTGGCTTAGCTTCCCTTTTTTACCTAATAACATCACCCCACGCAAAGGTGACACTTTCAAAAGAACCTTATCCCCAACTTGGAACTCAATGTCCCGACGATGTAAGTCCGCATAACTCTTTTGGCGGTCTTGTGCTGCTTTCATCTTTTGTCGAATCAACTTCACATGTTCAACCATATCCTATACCATCTCATCTGGGACCTAGAACCACCTCAAAGACTATCATCCCAAAGAAATCGGACTCCTGCATCTCCTCCCATACAAAGCCTCAAATAGAGCCATCCCAATATTTGTATGTCAGCTGTTGTTGTAAGAAAACTAAATCAAGTCCAACCTATGCTCCCAGCTACCACCAAACTCCATCACACAAGACCTTAACATGTCTTCAAAGGTCTTGATTGTCTCTATTTCTGCCTATCTGTTGCAGGATGAAAAGCAGTACTCATCTTCAAGGTAGTCCCCATTATTTCCTACAACTCTTGCCAAACTGAGAAATGAATCTCGCATCCCGATCTGACACAATGTCCTTTGGCACTCCATGTAACCTCACTACATACTTCCTGTAGCCATTTTCCAACTGCACCTTACTCCACGCATCTTTCATTGGAATAAAATGAGCTGACTTAGTCAAACGGTCAACGATCACCCATATCATGTTATTACCTTGCTGGCTTCTCGGTAAACTCACGATGAAATCCATGGAGATAGATTCCCATTTACACTCAGGTACCTCAAGAGACTGAATCTTATCTTGTGGTCTTCGCTGTTCCCCCTTGACTCTTTGGCAAGTCAAACATCTAGCCACAAACTCAGCTGTCTCCCTCTTCATCCCAGGCCACAAAAATGTGTTTTTAAGATCTCTATAAAGCTTGTCACCACATGGATGCACTGAATACGGTGTGCAATAAGCCTCTATCATGATTACCCTTTTCAATTCTCCATCCTTAGGTACACACCATCTCCCATGAAACCGAACACTCCCATCTGAATGAATAGAGAACCGAGACACCGTCCCTTTTTTTTAATGCAGCTCACCACTCCTGAATCTTGGGATCAAGAGCTTGTTTCCTGTGAATATCATCATAAAGATCCGGCTGAACTATCAAATCGCCTGTAGTATCCCCTTTTTGGATCACATGTATACCCATCTTGGTCACTTCATCTTTCAGCCTCATCAGTGACATAAGTGTGCATAGAGAATGCAAAATCTTCCTGCTTAATGCATCGGCCCCACATTGGCCTTCCCTTCATGGTATATGATATCAATGTCATTGTCTCTTATAATATTCATCCACCTCCTCTGTCTCATGTTCAACTCCTTTTGATTAAAGATGTACTTGAGACTCTTGTGATCAGAAAACACCTTAAAGGTCGCCCCTTAAAGGTAGTGTCTCTAAATCTTGAAAGCAAACACAACTGCACCCAACTCTAGATCATGTGTCGGATAGTTCTCCTCACAAGACTTCAATTGCCTAGAAGCATAGGCAATGACTTTCTCGTTTTGCATCAACACAGAACCCAACCCGTTCTTCGAAGCATCTGTATAAACCTCGAAGTTCTCACTCCCTTCAGGTAAAGCTAAGACTAGAGCTGTGGTCAAATGCTCCTTTAATGATTGGAACGCCGTATCACAACTTTCATCCCAACGAAAGATGTTCTTTTTCCTCATCAACGCTATCATAGGCCTGACAATCTTAGAAAAGCCTTTCACAAACCGTAGATAGTGTAGATACCCCGTATCTGCTGAGACTCCAACAAACACCCGATAATTATCGGACTACAACATGTTTTGGAATCGCGGCGTTTGATCGACAGTTTGTGTACAACTTTACGTCAGAAAACTTAAAACGATTTCGAATAAATTATTTCAAAACATTTCAAAAATACCTGGAGTGTTTAATGCACGACTACGGGGTCACAATAACACTAACTAGAGTCAAAACCGACACCGGACCAAAAACCGACTCAAAAATTCAAATCCCAACTCCAACAACGAGTCAAACCAAGTCAACCACCAAAAACAAAACATTTCAAACCTTCTACCTTAAGTTTACCCGGATTCATGTTGGTCAAGTACCAAACATAAGACTACAAAACATAGGATAGAATAAATCATGATTGCGTTTGTTGTGAAAGTGACAACATAACTCGAAGAACCGCGACGTGGCTCGCGCCTCTTTGAGCAGCCCAAGTGGCCACGTCGCTCAAAACTCACACAACCACTCATTCTCCTATAAATACCCCTCAAATGCCACCCATTTGAGACTTACGCGAGTGTCCGCCCCCTCTTTTCTCCCTTAAAATTCCCGACTCGACTTCTTAAGTCACAACCCGACGCGTATTTACGACCTACCGATCATAAATACAAGCCTTACACATTGTTTGGTACCGTCATCGTGCATTAAATCACTTGACCGACCACTTCGACCACTATACCATCACTAACATCAAAACACTCTTTTTACTTACCAAAACGGTTTTAAACCGAGTTTTTTCCGACCAAACGCGTTGTTACACTTACGTCGGTCACTCGCCATAACCAAACATGTAAGTATGAGGGTGTAAAAATCCTCTTTTATTATGTTTTCATTTGTTTCATGACTATAACATGCTAAAACATGCATAACATGAACCAAAACATGGAATAAACGAGCCAAAACTGAATTTTGGTCTGAGGCAGAAGCCCCTTAGGTCGCCAAGTTACCCGCGCCTAAATGGGGTGTTCAGACCAGAGATCAACCGTGTTTGTTCTCGTCATTTCCCTTTAATTCATCTTCATATTTGTAATCGATTTTTACCATTCCAAATACTTTCGAACCCTTTTTATTTTATTTCATTTGTTTTAACCATAAAACATTTTTCACCCTTGGTTCCTCATACCATGACGGTTAAATCCGTGTTTCGGTGATAATATTTGGTTAATGACATTTAAAAGGTATTTTAAAACCTTTTATTTCATTTCTTTACATTTTTCAAACAAACATATTAGTCCCCAACACAAAGTCATCCTTGGTTCTACATACCATGCCGGATTTTATCCCGGGTACGATGACGAGTATCGACTAATAACATTCAAATGGACTTAAAACAATTAGTCCATAATTACTTTCAAAACTATTCATGTCAAGTTTGTCAAATCGAACCCGACACCGAATATTATCCAAATAATGATGATTATTCGAGTCTAGTTCTTCAAATCAACAAATGTGGTCTAAACGACCCCTTCAAATCAAACCGGGTTCAAACACCCATTTTCAACGCGTTTTATAACGTTTTCTAAAAGGTCAGAACAAGGCACATAAACCGTGGGCTGACCCGCGCCTAAACAGGCCCTCCATTTCTCGTTTTCAAAACCAGAGGGAGGCCCTTTGTATCGTCGGCTGTCTCGCGCCTCATATAGCCATCTGATACAGGGTCTGTTCCCTTCCAGCATTAGTCTAGGACGATCCCGACTCCGGTTAGCCCAGATATAGGACGGATCAGATGACTATTCAAAATCATATTTGCAAAATGCCTTACTAAGACAAATGGATCATGTTATGCACCCTAAGCCTAATACGGTAAATGGATGTTTAATTTCCGTCTTGCATGCAAATCAATCATTAATCCAACTCGACATCTTATACTTGATACTTGGATTAAATCAACCGACTTAGAAAGCTCTCACATCTTAGGTTTAAATTATTGGATGCGCATTCATGCATTTAAACCGTTTTGTCAACTTTTGCATTCAACCAACCAAGATCGATCTGTAGAGGCCGTTAACGCGGGCAGGATTGGGTGTCTGATTAAAGGGCTTCCCAATACGTACCTTCACCTCTTACTCAGAAACTTTGGATAGTGTACGACCTTATCCAGGGCGTACGAGAGTCATTCTAGAGATAGGATGCTAAAGAGGGACGATTTCCTTATCTTTAGTACCTATGTCAAACGCTGCTTTGTGCTTCGATTTGACCGAGGTATAAAGTGGAATTCGAACGGGTTCCAGGCATCCCACAAATGCTTGGTGGCGACTCCGAACATCTCTAATCGTTTCGAGACCCTTACCGAGACGAAACCGACCGATCTAAAAACGATCCGGTCGAAAGCATTTTTAACGCCGCCGAGCGTGGCTTTCAAAAGACCGTTGTATGTCCACAGATCGAAGTGGGCTTGAAGGTGGGCCATGTCCACAGATTGGCGACTCCGCTGGGGATAACTAGGACACTTACGTCTTTTGTGATCCCTAGATGGTGAGACTCGAACGAGGTCTTGGTTGGAATGCATTAATTGACATTACGGTCACGGTCGGGTTCCTTGTCCGGGCCCACAACCTAACCCATTTCGACCAACTGGCTCGTCTCGTCGGCGTGAGTTTTCTCATCCCCGCGTTTTGAATCCCGATTTAGTCAAGCATACCGTTGACGTTACACATTTCTGTTTCGTCAAAGAGTTTTTATCACTTTCGAGCACGAGGCTAGGGCACCCTCCTTACACATTTTGTTTGGATTGGTATCCCTCTCGCAAATCGGGATTTGATCGCTTGGTGTGTAACCCACCCTTTTAAGCCAAAACCCGTGTCAGCATGATGCATAATATAATGAAACTGTGAATGCTTATGTGCTACTTGATCATAAGTCCTTCCGTGTCATTTTCAAAACTTTCAAAATCACCTTTTTGCGCTGTTATAATGGCCGTTTCAAACCTCGGTCTTTCGCCGACCGATGCACGCCTTTCTAGGCCGTCGTAATGACGATTTTCAAACTCGATTTTCATAACCATTTCAACACGCCTTCCTAGGCCGTCGTAATGACGATTTTCAGACTCGGTTTTTTATAACCATTTCAACACGCCTTTTTAGGCCGTCATAATGACGATTTTCAAATCCGGTTTTTTATAACCATTTCAACACGCCTTTTTAGGCCGTCGTAGTGACGATTTTCAAACTCGGTTCTTTACAACCATTTCAAATCACCTTTTTGCGCCGTTATAATCGCCGCGTCTAGACACGGATTTTAACCCGTTTCACGCCGACAATGGCTCTTTCAAAACCCGAGAAAAGCACACACCCTTTTTTTCGAGACACTTTCGAGATCCCGAGGAGCATACAACATCCCCGAGACCTCTTCAAAAATTTAAAACTCGATTTTCAAAACATACAATTTTGAATTTCAAAAACCGTCTTCGGAAACAATACACTATTTTCCGAGCCGACTCAAACTCAAACCATCTTTTGCAAATAAACTTAAGATGACCCCTTTCAACTGATCGACTTGCGGAGATTTCTATCTTCGGAAGCCGCCCATTAAAGCGACAAAAGAATCTTTTGGAAAATTTCTATTTTCGAAAACTTCAGTCCACCATTCCAATTCCGCCTCGTGTCTATCGAGTCAAAGCAAACGTACTTATGGATCTTTACTTATGAGTCGTCTCACCCCGAGACCCGTCCAATGGCGTCACGCCGTTATGTTGGACTCGTGTCAAAAGTTCGGTCAACACCGTCACGTCATAAATCGAGTCAGCACCGAGGGACCACGCACGGTCACCCCGTCTTGTTGAGTCTGATCTTTGTCTCGTCCTTTGTGTTGTCTGCATTCAGTCTTGGAATCGTGTCGGACTGAGTTGTAATATGAGCCATTTTTCTGCCTCAGAGCCATGGCCCCGTCTTCAGCTTCGTCCAACAACAATGATAACAACAGAGATGTCACGACTGATCAGCTAGCCAGCCTGCTTACCACTCTTAAGGTCACCCTGGATTGCGTCGAGACCCGTATCGACGCCCTGGAGAACAAGGAAATTGGGGAACATAATACCCCACCTCTGACTGAAACTGAGAAGAGGCTAAAGCTTTTGGAGGAACAGCTCCTAGCCCGGGGTAACAATATCCATCTTGAGAACAACCGAAGGTTCGAACCTGTTGGAGATCAATTACCTGACAACTTTACCCTAACTGACGTGCCTAAGTTCAAAGGAGTGGAGGACCTGCTTAATCATATCCGTGCTTTCAAAGACTACATGGCCATTAAAGGGGTCAAACAGGAACTTTTTACCCGGATCTTCCCATCCTCCTTGGAACCAATCCCTCGCCAATGGTACTACTCCCTTGATCCGAAAAACCTTACTACTTGGGATGAGATCGCAGTTGAGTTTGCCAAACAGTATGCCGACAATGTCGAGATCCAGGCCAATACCCGTACTCTCGAAGTGCTAACCCAGAACGACAAGGAGGGGTTCACTGAGTTCTTAACCCGTTGGAGGAGGGTGAGTACTCAACTGGTCAGTAAGCTGAGTGAGTCGACTTTGGTGGAAAAGTTTATCAACAATATCCGTCCAGTTTATGCCAACCTACTGAGGTATCAGAATATCAAGACCTTCCAAGATCTGCAGATTCTGGGGACACGAATTGAAGATGACCTCCGAAAGGGTGTCTTGGCTAAGACCACTGGCAGAGGCTACCAGGGATCCACCTCAACCGGATCTCGCCCTTACGGCCTGACGAACAAGATCGATGAGGTTAACCTCGTTGAACCATCTGCTAAAAGAACTGAGCGCCCCCAGAGAGTGTTCACCAACATAGGGTCGACTTATGCAAGTGCCTTGAAGAGGCTCATGGACCAGGAGAAGTTACGACCGATCGGACCCACCCCGGATCCGACCGATGCCAAGAAGTCCCGGTTCTGGAACCCCAGTGCCTACTGTAAGTACCATCAGGGAAAAGGGCATGATACTGAAACCTGCTTCAAACTCAGGCACCTCATTCAAGACATGATTGAAAAATGGGATTTGCCTATACCCCCACCAACTAAACCGAACAACAAAACGAATCCCCTGGGAATCCACGCCATCTCTGACGATGAGCCGACTTTAGACTCCTCTCACCTCATCCTGCCAATTGATGACGAGGTGAATGCTTTGGAAAAAGATCCTTCAGACGGAGTGTTTGTGTTTAGTGCTGCCACTATGCTCACTATGTTTCAACAAGTTGAGGAGGCCATAGCCAGCCTCTCCGAGAGAATCACCCGACTTGACGACGCCTACCGTCGGCTCATCTTCAATCCTCCACCACCGCGCCCGAAGGAGAATTCCCCAAGCATTTAAAACTACCCACACCAAGATGGATTGCTCCCGCGACCATTCTGGCATAGACCTCATGAAAATCACCCTCAAAATAACTATCCCCACAATAACTACCCCCATAAAAATTACCCTCACAAAAACCACCCTCACAAAAGTATCCCTCACAAGAACTGCCCACCGAGAAATACCCCTCCAAGGTACCCTCGAGACTCTGAAATTAACGGCATCTGGAGAGATGATGTTGAGGATGTCTATATCATCCCACGGAAGGAGAAGCGGGCAAAAGAAATCGGACATCTTACTCAGTCCGGACGTCCCTACCAGAACCCGAACAATCCAACGGTCGTTCCAACAACGAATGGCCAAGTGGTTCCTGAGGCTCTACTACAGGCTTTGGGAAAGTTAACAGTGCCCTCAACCTCTTCCCCAGAAGAAATAGTGGCACACATGACGAGCGACGCCCCTGATCTGAACAACCCAGTCGTCTTTTCCGGCGAGGATATCCCTCCGTTCGGAGCCAATCATAACCTGGCCCTGTATATCATCGTACAATGCCTCCAGAAAAATGTACCCATGGTCCTCGTAGATGACGGATCCGCGGTGGATGTCATTCCTCTCAAGACTGCCCATAGGCTGGGTATCAAGGAAGCTGATTTGGTCCCGACAAACCAAGGAGTGCGCACCTACGACGGCACTCGTCGCAAGGTTGCTGGGCTTATCACCTTGACCGTCGCAACTGGACCAATGGAAAGGCAAACCAGTTTTCAAGTGGTCGACATCAACGCCTCTTTCAATATGCTCCTGGGACGTCCCTGGATTCACGCCGTCAAGGCGGTTACCTCAACTCTCCACCAGAAGATCAGGGTCCCCTTCAACGGGAAAACGATCACAATTCCTGCTTCCCCGATCAAAGTCGTCATGAGAAGGGGAATAGCCTCCCAAGCCATTGAGGAGAATGATAATGAAATGTGGGGTTTCCAAGCCGTGAACGCTATAACTGAGGAGTCAACACCCTCTGAGTGTGACCCGTTTGCCAACCTCAAGTCAACCGTATCATGATGCGTCAAGGTTACTTCCCGGGTTTGCCGCTCAATCCACTAAAAGACCTGTTGCCTCCCTTGAAATAGCCTAAGGTCCCCAACATTCCCTTTGGGCTGGGATACGAACCTACCGATGAAGATATCCAGGAGATAAACCTCCTAGTCCGAAAACGCAAGAAGCACGGGGTCATCCTCCGTCCCTATCATCTGACTCTCAACGGATACTTTGTCCCCGAGGGAGAGTCCGAGCTCTACCATGGCTTTCCGGAGCCGATCTATGACTCTGTGGCCAGGGCTAGGTACCCGGGAGTGGAAGTCTTCCAGGACTGCTACTTTATCCCCGACAACATTGAAGCTGCATTAACTGAGTCCAAGCCGTCACCATGCCTTGACGGACAAGCTGTCACACTCCTCTTTGGGGAAGATAACATCAAGCACCTCGACTATGAGGACATCATCAACATCGCCCTGAAGGACAATCAATTTGACCCAACCGCCTTGATCTCCGATACTGACCCGGAGAAAGTTACCCAAGGCTGGAGGAAGACCGTCAAGTGGACCGATCGCCAAGGCCGCATTCTCAAGATAACAACTGGAGAAGGCCCTATGTTCAAGGAGGGAAGTGAAGAAGGATCTGAGTCTGAGTCTGAGTCGGAGTCTGAGTCTGTCATAGCTCCTAACACTTTTGATGTCTTGGTCAAGGCCCCCTTCCCACTGTTTTATCACAAAGTCGTGGCTAATTCAGAGGCTGAGTCTACTAAGGTCACCCCCACTCCCATGAAAGGTGACAACCTGGAGCCTGTTCCAGGGGCTAGCTCCTCTGTTGTGTCACCTCTAACTGACCACGAAATGTCTGTCCTTTCCGAGCTTTTCGCTCGTGTCAACTTAATGAACGCTAAGTTTGCTTATGACTCGTCTCATTTTAACTGCAATGCAATTCTGAATGACTACGAGGAATCTGACTTGAGTGACTACCCACCTCACTTAGCCAAAGAACTTGAAAAACGGGAAACCAGAACCCTCATCATTGAAGAGACCGAACCTATTAACGTAGGAACCGACAAAACACCTCAAGAACTTAGGATAGGGACAAGGTGAGGCTCCCCTTATTTTCTCTTTCCTTTTCTTATTCGTCCACCTCATTTTCCACTAATTTTTCCATTTACCCTCCCCATTTCATAACAACATCTCTGCAACAATGAGGTTCCCCAACAACATTAATATTTAATAATGGACATGAATGATTGGAATTTGTTAGTTAAATCGATTATTTAGATTTAAAATAATTAATTACATCGATAATTAATTTATTATTGGTAAATACATTTTATTTAAAGTGTTGAGTTAATAAGTTGATTAATTCCGAAAATAAGACAAGAAAGATAATATTTTAAACTTGAAACTAAACACAAGAAACATAAAACAACCATGCTAAATAGATTTGAAGTTACGAACACAATGTAGATTAAGTGAGTCATTTTTTTCAGTTGTTTTACGACCATGGTAAATAGAATTTGAAGGATATGTTAATAATTTAGAGGATTGTGATTTAATAATTTAAGAAAAAAAAATAATTTAAGAAACAAAACAGTGGCCTAATTTATACGCTCTGCTATTCAACGGATATGTTGGTTGTTCAACACCCACTTGCTAATCCAAAGTAATATTAACCAAAATGCAAAAATAAAAAAAAAGGTGCTTCCAAATACTACTTTTTAGTTTTTACTTGATTTCAACAAATAATTATTTAATGTAATTTGGCCCACTTTTTCTTTTGGGAACCTCCTCTAAAAGTAGAGGAACGCCAAATGTTTGGAAGCTTGGTGCAATAATGAGGAGCCCCATATGAGGAAATAGAGTATAAATGGGGAGGTCGATTTCCACCTTTGTGGATGCTCTTAGGATCGAGCAATTATGTCTGTCTCAAGTTATCATAAAACTCTGGTTCCACTGTTAAATCACCGACGGTGTCCCCTTTGCGAATCATATGTATACCCATCTTAGTCACTTCATCTTTCAGTGCATTTATGACAAAGCATTGCATAAGGAATGTACACTCTTCCTGCTCAACGCGTCGGCTACTACATTAACTTTTCCCTCATGGTAGACTATCTCTATATCATAGTCCCTTATCAGCTCTATCCATCTCCTCTGTCTCATATTCAGCTCCTTTTGAGTGAAAATGTATTTCAAACATTTGTGATCTGAGAACACCTTAAAAGTTGCCCCGTAGAGATAGTGTCTCCAAATCTTTAGAGCGAATACAACGGCTCCCAACTTCAAATCATGAGTAGGGTAGTTCTCTTCATAAGTTTTCAGTTGCCTCGATGCATAAGCGATGACCTTCCCATTTTGCATTAAAACACAACCCAGACCATTCTTTGAAGCGTCAGTATAAACCTCAAAGTTCTCACTTCCATCAGGTAGTGCTAAGACAGAAGCTGTAGTTAAAACACTCTTTTAAAGTTTGGAACGCTATTTCACAACTCTCATCCCAGCGGAATCAGTTCTTTTTTCTCATCAAAGCTGTCATTGGCCTAGCAATGGTAAAAAAGTCTTTCACAAACCTCCTATAGTAACCAGCCAAACCTAATAACCTCCGAATTTCAGCCACATTTTTCGGTGCTTCCCAGTTTGACACTGTTGTAATCTTGCTATGATCCACGGACACCCCATCTTTTGAAATCACATGGCCCAGAAAAGCCAACTTCTCCAACCAAAACTCGCACTTAGACAACTTGGCATACAACTGGTTATCGCGTAATTTCTGCAATATCAATCATAGATACTTCGCATGCTTCTCCTTAGTCTTGGAATTGACCGAGATATTGTCAATGAAGACCACCACAAACTGGTCCAAGAAGGGACTGAAGATCCGATTCATCAAATCCATGAATGCAGTTGGTGCGTTAGTCAACCCAAAAGGCATTACCACGTACTCATAGTGACCATACCGCGATCTGAAAGCTGTCTTAGTAATATCCTCATCTCGGATTCTCAACTGATGGTACCCCGACCTTAGACCGATATTGAAAAACACCCCAGCTCCATCTAACTGATCGAATAAGTCATCAATTCGCGGCAACGGATACCTGTTCTTCACCGTGACATGGTTCTACTCCCTGTAGTCGATACATAACCTCATACTACCATCCTTCTTCTTTACAAATAACACCAGTGCTCTTTCTAACAGATTATCCAGTTGATGGTACCCCTTTCTAACAGATTATCCAGTTGTTTCTTCAACTCTTTCAATTCTTTTGGTGCCATCCGATACACGGAGCCTTGGATATAGGTTCCGTTCCCGGCTTCAACTCCACAATAAAATCGATGTCCCTCTTTGGCGGTAACCCTGGAATCTAATCTGGAATCTCATCTGGAAAAACATCCACGAACTCATCTATAAAGTATCTCTGTTGCTCTAGGTTCCTCCAATCGATTTTCCCGAATATGACAAAGAAACATGGGACAGCCCTTCCTCAGGTAAGACTTCAAGGTTATAGCTACAATAGCCTTAAACTTTGGCTTGACCACCAACCCCCGATAAGATATCCTAGTTCCCTCTGGACCCCTCAAAGTCACCTATTTCTGATGGTAATCTATACTAGCTTTATACTTACCCAACCAGTCCATCCCGACTATGACCTCAAACCCACCCATAGGAAACTCCAACAAATTAACCGGAAGGTTAACTTCCCCAATAAATATAGACACTCATTTATACAACCTTGATAACTCCATTTTATATACATTTTAACCACCTATTTTAGCTCTACTTTACTTGTCATTTGCATTAATGTTAGTGTTTGTGAGCTGATTCTGTGTTCTAGTTGTGTTTGCTTGTTTTTCATTGTGTGTTGTAGGAAATTAAGCTTTTAGTATCTTTTTCCTATGAAAGTAGCAAGTACAAGAGTTCACGAGGCTAATGAGAGCAAGTCTTGATCATGCAAAGGACATCCGGGAAGTATAGGATCATTTTGGGAAGAAATAGAAATCCCGAGCATGAAGTCATACAAGCTTGGGTTGATGCACAAGTAAGGAAATCAAAGTTAAGCCCAAAATGAAGTCCACAAGAGCTTACATTGAATACTAGAAGCCCCAAGGATGCCTTAGACGGGTGGTTGAAGATGCTAACATCGGATTCCGCACAAGCATTAAACAAGAGTTAAGACGAAATTAACACAAAAAGTCAAGAACACCAAGACCCCGATCGGGGTGGGGTGGCCCCAATCGGAGTTACCTCCAATTGTTTACGTTTCACTTTGTGTTCCTATAAATAGGGTGTTGATCCGACACTTCTTGGACACCTTGACACACCATTTTTCTTAGTATTTCCTACACTACTTTCATGTTCTTAGTTTAGTTCTTAGTTTAGTTTAGGTTAGATTTACTATAAACAATTTCCTTTAAGCATTTAAATTTATATTAAAATTTCCAATTCAAGTTATCTTCAAGTTATTTATATTTGCATTGTTCTTCAATTCCATTTCCATTTCAAGGTAATTATATTCCTATTTTCATTATGTTTATCATTTCAGTTGTCATTAGTTTAGTTTACATTTACATTATGCTAGAGTAGTCTACCTTGTCTAGGGAATAAAGGGATCCATGCATAAAAAGTATTTGTAATATGATAAATTAGGATGTTGTAGTAATCACATAATAGAGTCTATAACATGCTTCATCGTCACATTTAATCTTTGTTTAAAGGCCTTATTAGTTGATTATGTTTGTTAATTCGTTCTATAAGTTGAGAGGCACGGAATCGGATTAGACTAAGCATGTGTAGTAGGACGACCTAGTCTTAAATGAGAGTTTCTCTAGGACCCGGTTTATGGTTGACACTAATATCGAGAGGTGGGTGTCTTTAAGCCTAAATAATTAACGATTCATCAACTCCTATGTTTAATTTGAGCATTTACGTAATTTGCATGTGTGACCCGACTTCCCTAGACTATTTCTTTATCATTATTGTTTTCTTCCATCAACCAACCAACCAAGCATACGATAACCGACCTAGATAAAATTTACTCCATAACAACTAATTAACAACTACCATCTCTATGTGGATTCGACCCCTACGTACTACATTCATTTGTGTCTAGGGTATTTATTTTTGTATAGGTGTGTGATAGCCTATCAAATTTTAGCGCCGTTGCCGGGGAGCACGGTTTTGTTTGCTAATAAGTTGTTGAATTTTATCTTGTTTTATTTTGTCTCGGGGAACACTTGTTCCTTGAGATCTTCTCACGGTTTCTTTGTAGTTTTAGTGCCTATTTTGTAGGTAATAAAGCTTGGCCTTTCATAATGAGTTACAAATTCACCCCACAACTCTAAGACGAGCCTTTTCCTGACTATCTTGACTGATTCTACTACTTTTTCTATGGTCTCATCTGCCTTGGACATGTCCTTGATGAGGATTACTTGAGTCATTTTGTGCTTGGTGGCATGGATTCTAAGACCCGTGGATTGGCTCTAAAGTTGAGTAATAGGAGTCTCTACAACATGATTGGGCCGGAACTTTAGACTTTCTTAGATTCCATGGCTACCGAATGTCAAGAGTTAGCGCGCCAATTCGATGTGTGGCGTATCCAAGAGGAGCTCAAAGTGTTTCAAGCTCGTTTGGAACAATCTTCTCAAAAAGAAGCAAGCCAATGTGAGTTTATTTCCTCTCCCATGCTCTCTCAACCTCCAAATGTGAGTCTTTTGACCCTAACCACTTTGATTTATTGGATGACGATGATGATGAACCGACTTTCATTATTGAAATGCCCTCTATTGTCTTTCCAACTTACCATTTCGTGGAGGAGGTAGTTGACACACGTGCCATGGATAAGCTTGAGCCTGACCATAGTGAAATGGATGAGGTTTTACCCGAGACATGTGAAACCTTTGAAAATCCTTTTACATGGGATGTAGTTGACCCTTTTGAGGTTGATAGAGGACTTAGTGATGCTAATATAGAGGTTAAGTGGGATGCACCCCCCATTTTTTATGAGTCCTACCATGCATGTTGAGTTTTCATACCATCAATTTGAGACCGTTCATGATTATAATTTGTGCACTAACGGTTATTTTTATGGTCTTAAGCATGATGCTCCTTGTCTTGCTGACGAGGGGAGTACGGTGGTTTTATTTGAAATATCTCATGGGCAATTTGATAAGATTAATCCTTTCTTGCCTTTGATCTTTCATGCTTATATCTTACCAATTGCTTACATATACTTGTGTATTGCTCATTCGCAGGAATGTGATCAACTTCTAAGGCGTTGACATGCTTTTTAGGGCACAATGGATATTTATTTCGGAAAATTTGTTTTATTTATGTTTTTTGAGACAATTTACAGTTTTTCGACTATTGCAATTTCAATTTGGTTTTGATGCAATAGTTAGGAGAAATAGAAATTTTGCTTGCTTTCGTATGTAGTAGCATGTCTTTCGCAAGTACTTTGCTACTTGGATTGGACTTTACCCCGTTTTCAAGCTAGCTTGGGGGAGCTTCTACGCGGTTATATGCTTTCTTTCCTTTCTTTATTTCCGCATGTGTCGTTTCGTCTCCCCTTGATGGGTGTCCTTTTTTGTTTTACACATTGAGGACAATGTGTTGTTCTAGCTTGGGGGAGGGATTTAGTGAGTCTAGTTATGGGAAATCCACTAAACTAAAAATTTGAAAAAAAAAATTGAAAAAATTGGTTGTTGTGTCCACCCTTTTGTCTTATGCATAATGTCTTTCCTCTTTGCATTTCCCATATTGTAGCTTTTTAAATCTAACAAGTCGCGCTTTTGACGGGTTTTGCATATATGGGGATGTCTTGACATAGTAGGCGAGGGATGAATTTTGGGCAAAATAGACTTGATCTTGACATTGGTAAGCTATATAAATGGTAAGGTAGAGCCTCCAAAAAGGCTGGTATATCTTTACCCGGTCTCATTTAGGTGTGTGTAGTTTCTCCTCTTGGTGTGCATTACATCAAAACGCACAAGTATGGTATTATTTCCTTATTCTTAGACATGCTACGATAGTTTGCACATGAAGCCTTAATGTTATACTTTCTCACATGCATTACCTTTTAATGAGCCTTTTTCTCATTATATGCTATAAAATATTTGTTTCTAGCTACATTTCAAATTGCCTACCTTGTTGAGCTAGTAACCATCTTGATGAGTTTAGAGTGCTTTTTGTGAGGTTGATGATGTTGACGGGATCACTAATTCCCGTTGTGTTGTGCAAGAAAAGTGAGAAAGGAAGAAGAAGAAAAAAGAAATGGAATGAAAAAATAAAAGAAAGATGAAAAGAAAAGAAAAGAAATAAAAAAGAGAAAAAAGTTTTGATGAAAAAGAAAAAAGAGATGATTGATCTTCTGTAGTTTATGAAGAAATTGAGTTGGAAAGTTCATTTTGTGTTGTAAAAGTTTTAATTTAGACCATATGCTGCATTGGTTCAATAGGCTATTGCTATAAGATCGGTATTGGGTTATTTAAGCACTCTTTGCTCGTTTGGATGGTTGATTAGCTTGACCTTTAACTCCACATATCCAAACTCGTTTGTCCACTTTTTACCCATGACCCCTAGCCTCTTTTATCTCTTCTCTTGGCTTCTATATGTGCATTCTTGTTAGCATTGTCTTATTGATTTGGAATGTCTACCATACTAGATTGCGGGCGCATTCTCTTGAGTCGTAGATAGGAGAGTGCCACATTCACATATAAATTGCCTTATTCATAATATGAGTGTGAGTGTTTTTCCCGTGAGGAGTCCGATGTCAATAAGATCATGCAAGAGTCGAAATGTCCATTTGAAGTCATTCATGCTACGCCGTCATATAAATCTCATCCATGTTGTTGCATTTTCCCTATGCCCATGTTGTTTCAGAATTTGATTCATTGTGCTCTAATGTTAATTGACGGGAATTGCATTTGGATATGATAATTGTTGCTCGTACCCTTGTCCTTATCATATATGTATTGTGTGCTTGCTTGAGAACAAGCAAGGGTTTAGCTTGGGGGAGTTTGATAAGTCCATTTTATATACATTTTAACCCCCTATTTTAGCTCTACTTTACTTGTCATTTGCTTTAATGTTAATGTTTGTGAGCTAGTTGTGTTTGCTTGTTTTTCATTGTGTTTTGTAGGAAATTAAGCTTTTAGTAGTTTTTTCCCATCAAAGTAGCAAGTATAAGAGTTCGCGAGGCAAATGAAAGCAAGTCTTGATCATGCAAAGGACTTCCGGGAAGTATAGGGGCATTTTGGGAAGAAATAGAAATCCCGAGCATGAAGTCATACTAGCTTGGGTTGATGCACAAGTAAGGAAATCAAAGTTAAGCCCAAAATGAAGTCCACAAGAGCTTACATTGGATACTATAAGCCCTTAGGATGCCTTAGATGGATGGTTGAAGATGCTAACATCGGATTCCGCACAAGCATTAAGCAAGAGTTAAGACGGAATTAACACAAAAGTGAAGAACACCATGACCCCGATCGGGGTTACCTCCATCTTAATTATTTACGTTTCACTTTGTGTTCCTATAAATAGGGTGTTGGTCCGATACTTCTTGGACACCTTGACACACATCCTACACTAATTTCATGTTCTTAGTTTAGTTCTTAGTTTAGTTTACGTTAGATTTACTATAAACAATTTTCTTTAAGCATTTCAATTTATATTACAATTTCCAATTCAAGTTATTTATATTTGCATTGTTCTTCAATTCCATTTCCATTTCCATTTCAAGGTAATTCTATTCCTATTTTCATTATGTTTATCATTTCAATTGTCATTAGTTTAGTTTACATTTACATTATGCTAGAGTAGTCTACCGTGTCTAAGAAATGAAGGGAGCCATGCATAAAAAATATTTGTAACATGATAAATTAGGATGTTATAGTAATCAAATAATAGTTTCTATAACATGCTTGCATCGTCACGCTTAATCTTTGTTTAAATGCCTTATTTATTGAATAAGTTTGTTAATTCGTTCTATAAGTCGAGAGGCGCGGAATGAGAATAGAGTAAGCATGTGTAGTAGGACGACCTAGTCATAAACGATAGTTTCTCTAGGACCCGGTCTATGGTTGACACTACTATCGAGAGGTGGGTGTCTTTAAGCCTAAACAATTAACGATTCATCAACTCCTATGTTTAATTTGAGCATTTACGTAATTTGCATGTATGACCCGACTTCCCTAGACTATTTCTTTATCATTATTGTTTTTTTCCATCAACCAACCAACCAAGCATACCATAACCGACCAAGATAAAATTCACTCCATAACAACTAATCAACAACTACCGTCTCTCTATGGATTCGACCCCTGCGTACTATATTCATTTGTGTCTAGGGTATTTATTTTTGCATAGGTGTGCTATAACATATCAAACTTCCCACAAGACACCGACTCTCCCAACGGTATGACAACATTATCTTTTACAGACACATACTCCCCAAAACCTATAACCAAAGCATGCCCCCTAGATACAAAAGAATGCGTAGCCCCCTAATCATATAAAAGAAAGGACGGTGTATTATTAACGAGAAAAGTACTGGTGACGACCTGTGCATCCTTCTGAGCTGCCTGTTTGTCTATCATGAACAGCTTGCCGCTATTCTTTTGGACTCTATCCTGCATCGTGCTTGCTGATGCCGTAGACTTAGCAGCCAAATTCTGATTAACATTACCTCCATGTGGTTGGTAAGCCCCTCCATTGTTACGATTGAAGTAACTGTTGTTGCTGTGGCTTTGACCACCCTGATTAGGCCACGACCCAGCTGATTTATTACTTGCCATGATCTGACTCGGTGCCTGAGAATAGTTCCCTTGGTGTTGTCTATGGAAATCGACTCCCCCATAGCTAATACACTCATATCTCTTATGACTAGTACGGCCACAGTTGTAACATGTCAACCCGGAGCTGTCACCGCCGGTACAACCAACGCGACCCCCAAAAGACGACCCTCCACTAAATCCGGACCCTTCATAGTAAGCCTTAGCTTGATTGTAATTACCTCGCTTGAACCTCGATTTCTCATTGTTCTCGTTATCAGACTTCCTCTTCTTGCCCAGCTTCTCCCTAGCGTCCTTAGCCATATCGAATAGTCTTTCTGCATTCCCAGCCCGTCCGTACACATCTTTCAGGTCCTTAAGAACCCCAGCTGGTAGCCTTTCCAAAATCTTCACTGATAGCCCTTGCTCGAATCGAAGAGCCAAGGTCAATGCGCTCAGCTCCAAATCATCTGCATAGCGTAATAATTCATTGAACCTCTTATAGTACTCCACGACAGTCATGCTCTCAGTCATACGGAAAGTGTTGAATTCGGCCCTCATCTTATTCCTACCATGTTCAAGAATAAACTGGACCCTCATAGCCTTCTTGAACTTTGCCCATGGAATAGCAGGTTCACCCTAACTCTTATAGTACTCACGAGCCCCATCTTTCTCCCTATTCCACCATGCCTAGCCTCATCCCTTAGGTAGAACGTAACTTATTCCACCTTCATCTCCTCCGGACAGTTCACCACCTCAAGAACACACTCCATATCCCGATGCCAGTTATCGAGCAAATGAGGCGCTTCTGTGCCGTCATAGGTAGAGGGATTAAAGCGAGAGATAGTGGTACTCATCTTAGTGGCATTAATGACCACTTCCTTTGCCTTTACCACATTCTTGAGAGCCTCAGTAAGAGCGTCTTGTTGCTCGATTAACCAAGCAACCTCACCTAGGGTCATCTCCAAAGCCTTAAGGTACGCAGGAGATCTCTTTGGCGGTATTTTTGAGCTGATATAAAAGGATAAACGTAAGCATATAGCCTACGGCTTAAAACAGAAACACAGCCGCCTGTAGTTGAACTCGATCGAGTACATGAAAGTACTCGGTCGAGTTGAAGCTACTCGATCGAGTACATAGGCTACTCGGTCGAGTACCCAAATTCTAGAAGCAGATCGGAATCCCACATAAAGCATACTCGGTCGAGTACATGTTGTGCTCGGTCGAGTAAGCCCCACTCGGTCGAGTTCCCCACTTGCTTGGTAGAGTGGTCATATTCCAGAAGCTACTGCCTACGACACACACAACCTCACTTTGTCGAGTGACCGGTATTCGGTCGAGTTCCCCTTACTTGATCGAGTACCTCCCCCACTCGGCCGAATCGTGCTGACACGACGTCCCAAAACACATAAATAACCATGTACTGTGACGAAACACCACAAACGTTCTTTTCTCATATTTCTATCACAACTAAAATAAACTATTTCACAACGCATAGGCCAAATCATACCATCTCATCTCAATCTGAACATGCACATTACACTACACCAAATTGTCACTTGCGCCACGAGTTATGCCACGGGAATTTATAATTCGTGGCCAAATTCTGCTTAGCTACGGGAAAAACTTATTCATTATTTTGGAAAAAAACTTATGCCGAGGGACAACTTTTCCCGTGGCAAAAAGTGACTTACGCCACGAATTAGGCTACACCCGTGGCAGATAATCATTTTAGCCACGAGTTGTGTCACACCCATGGCAAAAATTTATCTAGCCACGAAATATTCCGTGGCAAATACTTTTTATCCACGAACTAATAAACACCCGTGGCGAGTATCTTTTCCGACTTAAATTATGATATTTTCATGTTAAGGCAAACCTAAAAATTGCTTGCTTAAAAAAAAAAATACAAAATCTGAATGAAATTTAATTAAATATAAATAATATGAAAATACATTAAAATATAATATTTTGGAAATACTTTGATTAATTTAATTAATATTTTTTATTGTTTTATTTTTAATAAGAAATTTTAAAATTTTATGAACTTATATCTAAGCTAAGAAACGTTTATCGTCTAAATTATTTGATTTTTTACAAATCACAGTTATGTTTTGTAGGTTTTTCAAAACATTAACAATTTAAGAAATTTGTTTTAATATATAATTATTTTATTAAAGCTGTGATTTTTTTTTTAATTTCGTTATTTTTTAAATTAAACTTTTATAATCTTGAATAACAATCTTAAATGATCGTATCTAGACCTGGCAAACAGATCAGGTCGTGTCGTGTTCGTGTCAGCTTTAAACGGGTCACCATTATCCCAACCCTAACCCGATCCAATTACATAAACGAGTCATCTTTCACAACCCTAACCCAACCCATTTAATTTTCCTATAACCCAACCCGACCTTTTAACCCATTTATCTTTCAGCAGGTCATTTTTAACCCATTTAACCCAATAAACTAATAATTAAGCTAGGCTTTATAGTCTGTTATCCCAAAATAAAAATGTTTATTTTTATGTTGTTTGGTGGGATTATTGATTAAATCCAAATATATTATGACAGTTTTAAATAAATGGGTTATTCGAGTCTGTGTCAACCCAATTACTTAAATGGGTCACAAAGTCTTAAACCTAACCCGCTAACTTCGTGTCGGGTTCGTGTCGTGTTTTCGGGTCGGGTCAATAATTGCCACCTCTAATCGTATCACATTCAAAGACATAGCATATCAAATTAAATAAATAAGTTATTTACCATCTATCTTAGAGAAATCTAAAATTAATATATTGTCAAACCGTTTCATTCAAAATTTGATTTACAACTTTATTTGTAAGATATTTAAAGAAAAAAATTGAATTTTATATAAAATTTAACTTGTGAAAAAAAAAATTAGGAAAAATTTTTTAGGAGTGAAAAAAACAACAACAATTAGATTACAAAACTGGTTAGATAAAATAAGTGCGCTAAGAAATGAAAGTTAAAAAAAATGATTTCCCACAAATCAATTAAGAAAAAAACATATTGGAAAAATTATCAATATAAAAATTCAATATGGAGAATTTTTTTCATTGAAAATTAGCGTATCATAGGAAAAATATTGAAATTATAATAATTTAAAGTCACGTGTGCAAATAATGTGAAAATTTTGAGAAAAGAAAACGACAAATCATAACAACGAGAAATCAGTTTAGGAAAATAAGCAATTCTGTTTTACGACAGTCTTTTTTCGTGTTTTTTGGGTAAAAAGTGACTACTTTTTGGTTAATATTGACCAATTTGGGGAAAAAAGACCATTAGTTATAAAAAGTGGTCATTATTTTACAAAAAAAATGGTCACATTATTTATATCGCAGGAACGACGATCATACTATAGAATATGCATAGAAAAATATACGAAAAAATGATTACAAGAGACATGAAAATAAAAATGTCGATAAACTAAACAAATAAAAAAATGTTAGAAAAACAAGATTAAGTTTACTTTTTGGAGAAAATAGTTTTGCTGATTTCAGCAAAAAAAAATGAAGTCAAAATCATTAGTCGGGAGGTTAACATCAAAAATTTGATTGGTTTGGCCAAAATACTGTTTTTCCCACAAAATTTTGTAAATCATGGAACATTTTTGTAATTAAATAGTACAAAAGGTAAATTTTGAAAGAAAAAAAATAAACTTAAAAGGATTCAAAGTGCTAATTATATAAACAAAGTTAACTTTCAATTTTGGTAGCACATCAAAAGAAATCTACAGGTAATCGTGCTCAAGTGAGAGTAATGTTGGGATGGGTGACTTCCTGGGAACCTCTCGCCATGAGAATTTTTTTTTGCCACGGGAGTTATAAGCCCCGAGAGAAATCGTGGCCAAAAATTCAATAATAGCCACATTCTTTTTTTCCCGTGGCTATCTCTTTCCCACGACCACTTGTGTCATGGAAGTATTCCCGTTGCAAAATGATTTAGCCACGGAAATTTAGCACTTGCGCCACGAATTTAGCCGTGGCCTAAGTGCTCATTTGTAGTAGTGTTACTTTATAAAGCACAAATACGACATAAACATATACCGATCCCACGACACACCCCGTAGTGACTGGTTCGAACTTGTAAGGGCCATAGTGTAGTCTTAGGACGTCTCCCAAACCTTTGCGGTAGCTCCAAACAATTTTTACCCGGGTTCATTTATTAGACGCCCTGTGTTCATTTGTTCATTGGGTTTAGGTTCCAAAATCGTTGCTCAGATACCACTTTGTAACACCCCATATACCAAAGTGCCTTACCAAGTACCACCCTATCATATAAGGGTGCTACCATCTCGGTTGCCCGAGGAAGTACGCATCATAGAAACAATAAAGAAACAAACTAAAATAAAAGAATGTGATAAAGTTTACAAGTCTCAAAACAACTCCGAAAGAACAACTGAAACAAAAGTCATAAGGTGATCTAATGTCGGCTAAAACAACATGACGACTCGGTGATGACAACGCCCATCTATGCCCCGCGAGCGATCCCGCCAATCATCAACAATCATCACCTGCTAAGCCAACTGCTCACCATCCCCGAATGGATCACCACAGTTTTTAAAACATAAAACGGGGTCAGTCAACTGTATAACAGAATCAATATACACAGCGAAAACAATATAACAATACAACAGCCGATCAGCAACTCTAACAATCATCAATCACTGACTACACACTTTAGTGTGTAGCTCTGTCAGGCTACCCATCAGAACAAGTAACCCATACCGCCAGTGGGGGACCGCAGTCTTGCCCACCAAATCCCCACTCATTGCAACGAGCGATCCCAGCTCCTTAATGTGCACATCCCCCTTCCGACAGGAGTCACAAAGGGCGAACATGAGTATGAAACTATCTTCCGACATATTTCCAATATAATCATCCAACAAATAATACCAACCAACCAATCTCCATCAATACCAGTCAATAATCACATACCAACAATCAATCATAACAATCAATTAAATTACACAGCCAACTGAGTAGGAAACACTACCTTATTTGCAATCCAAACAATCACAGCAACGAATCAGAAAGGCTCCTCTACTAAATCTTCACCTATACACACATCATACAATCAAAATCTACTCTAAACCCCCAATAAATCGGAATAGGGTTTAACAATAATAACACTATGACCATAAAGACAAAAGTATGATGCTTACCGATGAATCGACGCGAAAGAAAGATGTAGAAACTCCCTTAAATCCAACCTTAGCAATGATTAGAATGATTAGAGAAGTTGTACGTAGTTTAGTTTTTTAAAAGAGTGATTAGAAAATGATTAAAAAAGGCTTAGACGTCTTTATATACTTCCCCAATCATTATAATCAAAAGCGCGGATAAAACCCCGTCAGACGGCAACTCGACCGAGTACAAAATGTACTCGACCGAGTAAGCCTAACTCGATCGAGTAATAACATATCGATCGAGTTCTGACATTCCAGAACCCAACCAAAACACACTCGACAGCCAACTCGGCCGAGTAAGCCCAACTCGACCGAGTTACCCCTGATCAGAAACCTGTGGTATTACAATTACCTTCCAATAGACAGTTCTACCACAGTACTAGCATACCATAATCTTGTTTTGTCAACTATAGCAGTATCACTCCTTGTGTATTTCTCTACTAAACCCGCAATGATTGGTAAGTATGACACCCAAACCTTCAAGGGAAGATCATGCATACATACCCATGTAGGCACAACCTTCACTTCTTACTTCAAGAGTTCAATATATATTGTCCAAGGTTTAATAATAAAAGGTTTACTATCAAATATATAATATGCTCTATTTATTTTTGTAATTTAATTAATTTTTCTTTTACTTTTGCATTTTTTTATGTTTCTTTTTTATTAATTTCTGTATTTTTATGGATTTCGTCACTTTATATGAAGATTTCTTTATTTATTTATAAAATTTTCCCGAATTTAATAATTAATATTTACTATCCGTTTCTTTAATTTTATTTAAAAATTGTGATCTTTTTTCCCGTGATTGTAAACTTGGAAGTAGATCTGTAATTTTTTGTTTGATTTTCATGTTAAATTATTTTTTTTAAAAATGTAAAAAAAATAATTAATTTTTCCAGTATTTATGAATTTATGTCCCATAATATGAAGATTTTTTAATTTATGTAAAAAGTTTACTCGAATTTATATATCCCGGTATTTAACAACCTATTTCTTTTAAGTTCATTACTTAAATTACAATCATTTAAGTGAAATTGTATTTACTATTTAGAATTTCCGTCCCATAATTATAAATTTAATAGTTTATGTAAATTAATAATTATAAACTATTTTTCTGGATTTTTAATTTATGTAAATTTATAATTACAAATTTAATAATTTTTTTTTACTGTAATTGTAAATTTGGAATATATAATTTGACCCAGTCTTTACCTGCTTCATTGATTCAATACTCGAAATTAAAAAATGCAGGAAGTAAATTTAAATTTGGAATATATATTTATATAATATGTGAAATTGTATATTTATTAGTATTATTATTATTATTTTTTGTGATACACATTGTATATTTATTATAGATGCAAATATTAAATGTTAATTAAATTGAAGATTTAAAGCTGATGCACCTAGAATTGAACAAACATTGACGTCTAATTAATTCAGACATGAAACATGGGCCTAAAAATAAGGAATCAAAAAGTTGCCTTTGAAATGTTGACTTTCAACCACAGACTGACACATCAGCTCTGTAGTTGTTCTTTTAATGAATAGGATATGAAGAGTGGGCTCATTTTCACTTCTCTTGAATCCGGTAGTTTGAAAGAATGAATCGAAATTGATATACCAAGCACGCGGTGCTTGTTTTAGCCCGTACAAATATTTTCTCATCCTATAAACGTTGTTTTCATTATAATCCACCTCAAAGGCTTGTGGATGTGAGACATACACCTCTTCTTTCAAGTCTCCATTTATGAATGCAGAGTTCACATCGAATTGATACACAGGGAGCTGTAATTGAGCAAAGATAGCAAGAAATTACCTTATTGTCTCAAATCGTGCAACGGGTGAGAATGCCTCATCAAAATCTACCCCTTGCTGCTGTGAAGTGCCCTTAGCGACCAGTCTACATTTGTGCTTCTGAATGCTACAATAATAATTGTATTTTAGCCCGATGATATTCTTATCCACTGGTTGATCAACTAATTCCCAAGTCCGATTCTTCTTAATTGAATACATTTTCGCTTCCATTGCCTCCCATCATTCACAACTTTCAGTAGCATCATTGAAAGCATAAGGGTCATGCACATATAAGGCAAAGTTATCTCATTAGATGAATCTGAAGTGGAACTTTGTGGAGATGAATTACTTGTACTTGCTGAAATATTAGAGGATGAGCTGTGAGGATCGAGTTGACTGATTGTTGTCTTGGTGAGATGGAGTACCGCAAATATTCCAAATTGATCATGTAAATATTGAAAGTATTATTATTCTTTATTATGTAAATTATTTACTTACTAGTTGCTAGGTTATGTACACTATAAATACAGTATCCTTCTCAATGTTAATATACAATTTCATTCACAAACTTATATCTCTTATACCAGGCAGTAAGTCATTTGAGATGCCGAGTCATTGTTATTATTTTGGTCCACTTCAATACCCACTGGATCAACTGTTTCCATGCTGGATGCTATTGAATTTTGCTCATTAACACTCCATGCTTACCTTTCTTCTTCATTAAACCTGACATCTCTACTTACAATCACCTTACCATTCACTAGGTTATATAATTTATATGCTTTAGATTTAGTACTATAGCCAACAAAAACTTATTTTTCAGATTTACTGTCAAGTTTGTAGGGTAAGTTAGAAGGAATTAAAGGATAAGCAATACAACCAAAAATTTTCAAGTGTTTTACTCGAGGTTTTTTACCCCTCCACGCTTCAAATGAAGTTCGATTCAGCACAGCTCTGGTAGGTGATACATTATGCAAATACACAGCGGTTGCTAATGTTTATCCCCATAATTTGTTTGTAAGACCCTTTGCGAGCAACATGCTTATAGCCATTTCAACCACTAATTTGTTTCTACGCTTGGCCACGCCATTTTTTTGAGTGGTATAAGGTGTAGCAAGCTCTCTACGTATGCAATGCTCATCACCAAAATCATTGAGCTCGTTAGATAAAAATTCACCATCGCGAGCTCTACGGAGATCCTTTATGCGCTTGTCATTTTGGTTCTCAACCAACCCCTTAATTTTTTTGAAATACACAAAGGCTTCAGGCTTTTATTTCAATAAATAAACCCAGCTCATCCGAATATAGTCATCACTAAAGAAAATGAAATATCGAAAACCTCTGATTGAATCGGTTTTCATAGGCCCACAAAAGATCAGTATGAACTAGCTCAATAAATTTACTACCTCTCCAAGCATCTCCAGAGTAAAATGACAGCTTATATTACTTGCCATACATAAAACCTTCACAAAAGCCACGTTCACCAATATGCAGTCCAATAACCATTTCATTTTGACTCAAAACTTTTAAACTTTTCACATTTAAATGACCAACGCATAAATGCCATAGCCTAATTTCACCATCTCCTTTTACAACCAAAGCCTTACTCACATCATTTGACACATCTAGTGAAAACATTTTGTTTCGAGTCATAGGAACACTAGTTATCAAATTTCCATTTATTTCATTAGTAATGGTGTAACCCTCATTCTCAGAGATAACAGAATAACCACTCTTAACTAACTGACCAACACTTAACAAATTGTAAGCTAAGCTAGGCAAAAAATTAACATCATAAGTGAGTTTATTATCACCCTGTTTTGTTTTTATACTCATTGTACCTCACTTTTTAGCGCCTTGTTAGGATATTTAAACATAGACCTTGTGCAAGACATGTGGTTTGAGCATCTACTATCAACAAACGATATATTATCAGCAACACCATTTCACTGAAGCATAGCCATAAAAAATTTGGACTCCTCTTCGACTTTCTCGACAAAATACGCCTTTTGCTCGGCACTCTGTTTAAATCAACAGTTAGCTTCTTTGTAGCCATATTTCTTACAGCATCTGCATTATATCAAACTATCTCCCGAAAACCCTCGTCCGCGTCCTCGGCCGCGAAAACCTCCTCGTTCATTTCCTTTTCCAGAATTTTCAGTCTTCCCCATAGAAGAAGACTTCCCCTGCACATTAAATGCCTTCTCCTCTACTGTAGGAGATGATTTTTTAGCCCGTCTTCATGACCTAACAAAGAATTCATCATTTCATCAAATATATAAGTGGATAAGTTATTTGATTCCTCAATATCAGGCACAACATAATCGAAATCGGCATTGAAACTACGTAATACTTTACTTACGATAGTTTTATAATGTGGCTCATATATACACACATTTAACCCTTTAACCAACCTTATTTTGGATGCTATTATGGTCTATAGTCAGTTTCTTAGTCAATTGCTTCCTATTTGCTTTCCTAGTGCATTCTATAAGTCTTGTAGAAAATGAGTTAAAAGAGGCGGAATTCCCGACTTTTGCGCACACTTGGGCGCTAGTTAATGACACTAGAAGATTAGCATGAAAAGGAGGCAAGAATGAAGACCTAAGGACATTAGATACAAGATTTAGGAGGGATATGTGGAAGCCCTTTGACTACAAGTCAACCTCAAAGGGTTATGGGGTCATTAGAAGCAAAGAGGAGGAAACTGGTACCTATCCCGCCCGAGATAGATCCATCCTTCTCGAGATAGGACCTTATTACAGCAACTCGCTTGAGATGATTGCAACCTGCTCGAGTTGAAGCTCAGTATGGCCGAAAATCGCTTAACTCGCACGAGTTCTTCTGCAGCTCGAGCATGACATTTGTTTACTTCCCCTATTCCGCATTTTCCCTAATATACCCTTCCTAAGCCTAATCTTGTACTTACTATAAATACCACATTTGTAATAATTTGGAGATTAATTTCTCTTAGAGGAGGCTAAGCTTAGATTAGAAGTAGATTAGTTTTAATTTTTCCTCAATTTACATCAATCTTTCAATACTTGTTAATTATTTTAGTCATAGATCTCTTGGGTTTAAACTTAAAGATTAGTAACAAGTCTTCACCTTTATTCAAGGATTCATCTTTCCATTGCTTTTTCTTTGTTAATTTGTTGGTATATTTTTCCTAATCTCTCCTTTATTTACTGTTCTTCCTTCATTAAGTTTGCTCAGTACTTGTCTCAATCATCATGACTAGTTTAGATTCTATGATTATTGTTGTTGTTAGTGTATTTATCATGATGATTAATGAGAAATGATCTTGCTAGGATTAATGGGGGATTATGGGTATGATTATGGGTTAATCTTCCCGTGTTGGGTTCAATTGTTGACTACTTGTCTTGCTTTTAGCATATGCACTCTATATGTTTGATGAAATGCTTGTGTGGCCACCTTGCATGAATCTCTAGTTGTTTATAAGCACCCATAAGAATGAGAGTCTTGGATTGCATTAGACCTTGTATATTGCTAATAAATCAATCTGTGTACGGGAGAGCTAGCTCGTGTTGGTCTACGGTGGGGTTGTTAGATCGAGAGCCTAAACCCATTTGCCTAAGTAAGACTACAATCAACATGTGACCCAACCTTCTATAGTTACCTTAATCACCCATATGAATTCACT
Source organism: Silene latifolia (assembly GCF_048544455.1). Lineage (NCBI taxonomy): Eukaryota > Viridiplantae > Streptophyta > Magnoliopsida > Caryophyllales > Caryophyllaceae > Silene > Silene latifolia. The sequence goes on along the minus strand of NC_133531.1, from coordinate 124,163,327 downwards.
CTTCCCAGTTTTCCTTCTTGTTGACTTAATTCTTTTTATTTACTTGCCTTTCATTAGTTTAGACTATAAACCCCATTTAATTGTGACAACCATAGCATTAGTACAGTTAGATTGAGCAATTTGGATACCCCCGTCCATTAGGTTCGACTCCGACTTATTACCTATACTAAGTTGGATATCAATGTGTTTGAGAGTGAATGACGTGTTTGGTTTCCTCTATTTTGTTAAAACTTCTGTAAGTTTGGCTTTCTTATTCACTAAAAACATGTCATTAGTAATGGCGTATTTAGTCCGTATTTCAAGATTTAAAAACACAAACCTGCATAGACTCCATGTTGACAAATAATTTCAAAAAAGTCTAAAATCCAAATACTTTATTTTTAAACATTATTTTAATAATTCGTTCGTCTCTTCATTGTACACCTTATAAATACCTTGCATTTACGATAATTTAAAAAAACTTTTGCTTATATGAATCTTACATGTGACTCTCTTTAGGATTGTAGTCATTTTCGCAAATCTCATCACTAGTGAATGCCATGAAACACAAATAACGTGTTTTTATGTAATTTTTAGACACAACATGACCTAACGGAAGATAATGTCATTTTGTATGTCCCAGATTCACAAAATCTCACTTTAGACGGACACTATTCGTTTAAAATTGTAGACGGGTCAAACATGTCACCACTTTTATAATAAGACAAACAACAAATGGAATGGTGGAGGTTGTCTTATTATGAAATGGTGACATATTTAACCCGTATACATCTTTAGACGGATATACTCATCTACAATGAGACTAATTGCTCAGGATCTGACCGGTTTTCAATGAGAGAATATTGAGTCTCCTTTACAAATGAAAAGAAGTTTTATGTTAAAACCATTTAGCAATTGGAATTGTTTCTCGCGAGTAGTTTCTAAAGTGTTTATTCCATTTGTCCATATTAAAGAAGCATAAATTCTCATTATAGACGGCGTATATTCGTCTATAGTTATAAACGGGCCAAATATCCATGAAAATAGTACTGGTGACATTTGACGTTAAGGTGATGACATTTGACCCGTTTTGCTTAAAGTGGGTGGATATTTGGCCCGTCTATAACTATAGACGGATATACCCCGTCTATCCGTCTATTTCGAGACGCTTTGAAGAAGAAGGGCCTTTTTCCCTAACCCGCTCCCGTGATGTAACTGATGTAACTAAAACTTACTCTTTTTCATTTATGTTAATGTTCATCTTGGCCAAAAAAAACAAGGGCCTCTCTTTACGAGTTAAAAGTTAAATATGTTCAAATTTGAGCCGACTCGTAAATCCTGACCTGCGACCCAGTAAATTCGTAATCCAATTGATCCATTAAATTAGGGTGGAAATCTAACCTGGCCCGTTAGGGGACCCCATAGTTCAAAGATAAGCTTATGTTTTAATTTGAAGTTAGTAACATGAGAACTAAATTTTATAAGCCATATATATCACTAAAATATTACTCCCCTCGTCCACTTTGGAACGACTTAAGTGATGAACTACCTATTTTTGTTACTCCTTGAATTAAAGAGAGTTACTCCATACAATATTCGATAATGTTAGTTAACTATTTATGGATGATCAAGCTTTTTCCAGACTGTAATTGTTTCGATATAACTATATAAGTATAATAAGAAATGAATATGATGAAAATATTAAGATCTCAAATATGATTAAATTTACTAATTTTATAAGTTAGGTTTGTGTGAGACAGTTTTACATTAATATAGTTGTAAAACGAATTTGAATACAATCTTATTAGTGTGGGTAAAAGTGGTTACGAAAAACCCTATTTTACGACGGCTTTACACAAATATTTGTACAACTTTATTATTTTCAATTTTAAAAATGTTGAATAAAAAGCGTTGGAAAATACTCCCTTCTATTGTCTATGTTCTTCCACATTTATTTTTGGGTAGAATTTAGTGCGATGATGATATGTGAATGTAAATGAAAATACGAGAGAGAATGTGGAGTCATAAGTTACTATAACCATGAAAAATAGACAAATAAGAAAATTAAAAGATATTTGTGAATTTATCGTTTTAGGAAATACGGGAGATGTTAGAGAATAAAAGGGAGTATATTTCTTAACGTCTTTAACCGGACCCTCTCTACACAACTTGATCCAATTAACAGGTGTAGTCCACTTTTCACAAATCCCTATTTGCCATTAATCACAAGAAACGTGCGTTTACAGAGCTTTTTGGGCAGGACCCAACATGACCACTGAAGTCCTGGGCTTGTATGTCAAGTTCTCAGGTTTCCTACTTCAATATGAAGTATATGTGTGTATCAATGTGCCTATTTATAGCGGCTATAAAAACTTATATGAGAACGCGCATATTAAGAGCAATTAGTACGGAGTATAATGGAGATTAATATGGTGTGCGTGATTCATTCATTAGTATGGCCACTAATAGCATGTCTCTTTTGGTGGTGGAATGAGATCTGGTATGGAGCCTCGGTTAGGGCTAGGCGTAAGTTATTGAATATTAAATTACCGCCGGGTCACTTGGGGATCCCTATATTTGGGGACTGCTCTTTTTTATGGTACTTTCATTTCCTCCTTCGTCCCGACAATTATATAATGTCCAAGATGCAGAAGTAAGTTGCTCTATACTACTCCCGTAAAATATACTCCTTTTCATTCATTTTACTCGTTTTAAGTTTAATTTGGATATGCTTACCGTAAATTTGACAAATATAGGTACGGGAATAATGTAGGAGCATACACAACATTTCTGTACGGATCTCCGGCCATAATAGCATGCTCACCATCACTTTGTAAAAGCATATTAAAAGCAACAACGGGTTTTAAACAAGGATGGCCTTCAAGTGAAGTATTAGGAACTCATTCTGTAATAACTATTCATGGATCACGTCATCAGTACATCAAGGGCCTTCTCACAAGCGAGTTCAACCAGCGTGGCACCCTTACTCAAGTTGCGCAACAATTACAGCCGTGTATCGTAGCTGCTCTTCAGTCATGGTTTCAAATGGGCCAAATAAATACCTTCGATCAAGTAAAAAGGGTAAGCTAAGTAATATCTTGTATAACACTCTCTTCCTCCTAATAAATTCCTTATGTTTGTTTTAGCTACAAGAATCAATGATAAGAAAAATGACTTGCTTAAAGAGCAATTAATCTCATTATAGACAGATATATCTGTCTGTAGTGAAAAACGGGTCGAATATACTTAAAGTGATAATATTTTTAGGCCCAGCGTGCAATTTGTTGCTTGTCTTATGCTTAAAGTGGATGAATATTTAGCCCGTTTATCTCCCTTGTCTAATGAGAATTTGTGCTTAAAGAGATACTTCTAAATAGTACGTCTCAAATATTGAAAACTTATACATGCTTAATTAAATTGAAAAGGTAAAGAAATGTTCGACCCACACACCCAAATAAGAAATGGGTGACGAGAATTGATCAGCACATTATTATTATTATGTGCCCTCAAGATTCATCTTTTGAATGGATTGTGTGTATTTTTAGAGAGCTAGGGGGTGAGTCGAAGTCGTATGCTCCCAAAAATACGTAATAAAGTCCTATTACCTTAACTATATAGTAGAGGTAAGTCGGGTGTCGAATTCACAGGGAAGGCGATGTAATTAATGTGTAAAAGTAAAGAGTACAAGTAACAATAATAGGGGGGTTTTGTGGTTGAATAAGCTAATGACTACTAAGACAAAGTAATAAAGATGATTAATTCAGATAATTAAAGGTCTGTCAACAAACATCCACTATCAACAAACTAATTGGTCTTTGATTGTCTTTAATTCAATTACTCTCATCAAGTACTTTATTGTGGAAATACAAGTTTCCTTCTCCATCTTAAGTTTAGTCAACTAACTCGAAACACGATATTAGAAGACCCTAATTATTGAATAATCTAAGCCAAGCGTCTAGATTTAATCCAACAACAGCATTAACAATCCAAGGAAGCAATAAAGATAACGATCTTTAATACACGCGGTTAACGATTCGAATTATATGTTTAGTCTCTATTTCGTCCTAATAACGATGAAACACATACAAATTATTAGGGTAAAGTTTGCTACTTTAATCTAGATTAATTGAACGATTACGGATTCAATTTCTAAACATGCAATAGATTAAAGTAAACAATTACCAATTGATCAGATTAGTAAAAAGAAACAATAATCATAAAATACGAGCAAGAGACATAAACAATACTTGAGAAATAAAAGAGAGAAAGAACAATCTCACAATTTAATTAATTGATAGCTTCAATTGTGTTGATCCAAGAAAGGGAGGATTAGTTCCTCATAATTTCTAAGCAAAAGCAAATAGGGTTCTAAGAGTTTTTTCCAAATTACTAGTTGAATGAATAATAATCATGATAATATGAACTTAATACTTAACCTAATAATAATAATAATAATAATAATAATAATAATAATAATAATAATAATAATAATAATAATAATAATAATAATAATAATAATATTCGTAGCTGTAAATTGGAAACAAAGAAAATAAAACACGAGTAGAGCTGAGACACGGGCGACCCGCGCCACTTTCTGGTCCAGAAAACGTTGTTACGTCTTTTCGCTTTATTCCTTCCGTGCATCCTAAACCTTATGATTGCTGACCAATTAGTAAATGTTGGCCCAATATTGGACACACCCACGTGATGTGCACCCTACAACTAGATAGTGGACTTTTATAATTTCTTGGCTATTCTTCTCATTGCATTAGCCCATTTGACATTCTCATCTTCATCCAATACCTCTTTGTCTTGAATCCACATATTGAGTTCGTTACCCATTCGTAAGATAAACCAAAAATTACACTTGATGTTAAAATTCCACTTAAATATCCCAAACACAATAAATATTGTAAAATGAGAATTTATACAATTATGCCCCTAGAAACTCACTCATTCCAAGAATAATCACCCAAATCGACATTCATATACCGTAATAAACCCATCTCATCACTAGGGTAACTAAACGGTCTTAATCATACACGAATACCATTGTTTATACAACGAACGTTTTTTTAATTATTGACAACACTACAACGAAGAGTTCCCTATTTGTCATGTAAACGTTATTCCTCTATCGAATTATATCCGTATATAATTATAGACCCTAATATATAAGATTATGTGACATTTGAATTGCCTTTGTACATGAAATGAAATTAAATAGGTAGCACTGGAGTTTATGGGAAGATACATGGGTGGTCTAGAATTAGGTCCTGAAATAGATGCTCTGAACAAGTTATTCTCAGCCGTGAATGAAGGAGTCAGAGCTCAGCCATGGAACTTCCCCGGAATGCCTTTCCGTCATGCCCTTCAGGTTTCTTTTTGAAAAAATTATTAAAATATTGCAATGTAAATAGAATTGATGGAATAGATATTATGAAAAATACCGGAGTAGTAAATACTCCGGCCATACTGTTTATGATTCCTCCTTTATTATTACATTACCAATGGTCATTTTTTTTTGTTAAATATAGTGTAGAAAGAAGCTTACCGAAAAACTGACGTTGCAATTGATGAAGAAGAAAAAGGAGGGTAAGAATATTGGGGCAACAAGTGATATGATGGATAGGTTGATGCAAAGCAAGGATAAAGAAGGGAGACATTTAAGCGATGAAGAAGTGGTAGATAATGTTTTGAGTAACATTGCCATAAGTTATATTGGTATTGCATATCCTGTTACTTGGGCCATGTACCTTCTAGCCAAGAATCCCCATGTTCTTCAAAAACTCCGGGTAATAAAATTACCTTTACTTAATAATTGCTTATTATTTGCATTGATATAAAGTTTAACATTGATTATTATTTGAATTATAAAGAACATAAAAACTCGTACTAGCTAGTGTATACAAGTATTATGATAAAACACTATCTAATTTACCCAAAAACCTATGACATTTCGAACCTGTTTTAATAACTTTCTTAAGTTATGATATGGATGATTGCATACAAGCGTATTAGAGTTATTATATTTTTATGTTCATTAATTTGTTCAAATCCTAGACCATCAACATTTAATAATATATTCATATTGTGATATTGATGATATCAAATATCGAAATATAGGAAGAGAATATGGAAATGGCTAGGGAGAAAAATGGTGCTGGCGTGACATACAAAGATTTCCTGAGATTGGAATACACAAACAAGGTGTGGAATATATGAGCTATCCCCCACTAAAATTTTGTAATTGTTTTATTTATGCTTTTTCCTAGTTTGTACCAGTAATTCGTAACCACTAGACCCAAATTTCAATGTTTTTGCCTTCAAACCATGATATTATAATCTCATTCAAATTACTAACAAGAAAGTTTGAATGTGACTTAAAAAGTAATTGAGGACATATTTTAACTGCTTAAATCAATTCGTTCGTACTTCAGTATTAATATTTATAATGTCTAAAAAGTGATCATATTCCCTACATTATTTTGGCCATTGGGTTTCATAATTTTTTTTTTCTGATAAGGAATAAATCAAATGAAAATATTCATAAAAAGAGAAATTATAGTTAATCTACCTCATACACACTCCCATCATTTGTTTAGTCATTTTTTACGGGCATTTTAATTACTTGTTTACCTTTCTATTATGATAATGTCTTGCATAGATGAGTAAATTTATTATCCACCTACTTTTAGAATAACTTCTTATTCATCGACAATAGCAGCAATGCGACTTATTGTTCTTTCTTGATTTCCGTGCCAAAAACAAAGTTAAATAGATTTCCACATGAGGGAATAGTTCCTAGTTTACATAAACGACCAAAAAATATTTTATGTCAACTTACGAGCTACGGAGTAGGAATCAACATTGATTTGCTCTAATGTACTTAGATCTGAGTAATTAGTTCCTTCATTCTAGGGAAATAGAATTTTATATAAAACATAATGTAACAATTTGCAGGTTGTGGAAGAAACTATTAGAATAGCTAACATTTCTGGCTTCGTATTCAAGAAAGCTACTGAAGACATAAAATTTGAAGGTACGCCCATAATATTTAACTAAAATATGGTAACGTGTCACACTTCAACCGCATATACGAAATTATAATCAATATATCATAGCTAAAGCTCAAAACTCAAGCTCAAATTATATGGTAGAGCTATGTCGAACCTAAAAATATTGAATATATTTCAATTGTAATAGGTGAGTTTTAATTTTTCGTAACGTTACTTTTTACTAGATATAGTCATATCACTTGGTAAAGTTGTAGTTTACAAGCTATTGTTACCCATTAATCTTTGTTCATTTTTTTTTCTATAAAATTGTATCTACTTGCGTGGTAAACTGACATCATGAAGATCTATCGCGCTATGAATTGGGTCAAAATCCCGAGCAATAACTTTGGACCATCTTAAACTCAAAATTTAACTAAAATTAAAGAACGTTACCAACAAATAAGTGATTTTGACTTTTAAAGGAAGGTGTAAGAGTGAACTCATATTACTTGGGAGTTGAGGCATGCCTTAACACCACGATATTAAAAGCGTATGCCATGGTATTAATTATTTTTAATATTAATGTCTATAGAAATTAAATGAATAATAAGGAGTAATTTAAAATAGTTATGTGGTTTGAATGGGTGGAGTTTAGTGGTTAAAACTAAATTCACAGGAGATTCAGGTTCAAGCCTCATCAAGAGCAAATCTTGTGGAGCATTCGTGGCTTGAGTCCATGCCATATAGCTTTCGAGCCTGTCACCCTCGGGTGGTTTACCTGGTATACGTGGTTTGCAGGCTATCACGTATTCCCGACGGTTTACCCAGTGCGCACCAAAGGTAGCAGCTGCGGGTTCCCTCATCACCAAAAAAAGAAAAAGTTATTTGAAAGAAAACTGAAGACAATAAAAAGAAAAGAAATAAAAAGAATCTAAACTCACTTTAAGTATATAATCAACGTTCTCTGAATTTTCTTGTAGAGGAATTTTTCGCTCAAAAAATTAAATGAAATTTTATTTCTATTAGAGGAAAACATACCAATTAAAAAGAAAATTACATGAAAATTTATTTCTATTAGAGACAAACATACCAATTGAAAAGAAAAAAAACGTATAAAAACAAGACAAACAAATGGCTACACATTAAGTTAGTCTTGACGTAATGACACAAGGAAGAAAGTCCTATGTTTAGGAGACGAGGTTCAATACATCACACATAATTTATGTCTTTGTTATTGCGATTTCATGCCATAATCATTTGTTAATCTTTGTTTAAAAAGAAATTCTTCTAAAAATAAATAAAGTGAAATAATTAACGAGAATAGAGTAAGTAATATATAAGATAACTTTGTCAAAATAAAATAATGGCAACACTAGAGAATGACTGAAAAAATTGATCAATATGTGTAGGTTATTTGATACCAAAAGGGTGGAATGTACTAGTGTGGCTAAGGCACCTTCACTTCGACCCATCAAATTTTGAGGACCCTTTGACTTTCAATCCAGACAGATGGGATGTATGTCACTCTCACTCATCAAATATTTATATGTATATAATAGTCTTTTACAAATTTAGTCTTACAATTAGGTTTATAAGTCTATTATTTTCCATTACAAAATGATGAATTCGATAATAAATCAAATGATAAATAATTGGACGTATTCTAATGATAATAAAAGAATGATAATATGCATGCAATCATTTTTCCAATGTTTTTGAAAAATTTGTTTAATGCTTTGTTATAGTCTCTTCGTTACAATTATAGATTTTTTTTACATTTATATTTAAAAAATGTTTAATGACTAATTGACATTCACTTGTATTTTATTTTACTTGTCATTATATAACAACAACTATAATTGGTCTTCTCCATCTTTCTTAATTTTATGCCAAAGTAAAGATAGATAAATGACCAGAAAAAGAAGAGTGAGTTATTATTTATAAGACAAGTTTTTAATTTTAATTTTATTAAAAAAAAAAGATTTTACGATATCTATATTGTCAATTTAATGTGACAATATTTACTTGTACTCTATGACTTTTAAAGATTAAATTAGATTTCTCTTAAATTTATAGTGGTTATATAAAAACAAAAAAAGAAATAAAGAATATCATTTAATTGTAAAAATATTACCAATTGTATTTGGCAGTCTCTTCCAAAACACGGAACATACCTCCCTTTTGGAGGAGGAGTAAGAACTTGTCCCGGAAGTACGATGTCTCGTCTCATTACTATTCTTTTTCTCCATCACCATGGCTATTGGATATAGGTAACATTTTTCGCTTATATGATCATGATATAATAATAGGGTTTAGTTTAGTTTTATCTATTTTATAAAGTTACGCTGACTCTTAATTATATTTCGATAAATGTCATTTAAATATGTTACATAAGCTCTAATTTCAAGATAAACTCAAACAATAAAAATAAGAGGTAATGGTAAGTAAAAACGTATGATATCAAGCCGAAAAAAAATAAGACTAGTATGATGCTCATGAAAAGTGTAGTTTTAATAAGTAGTGTTAAAAGTTAAAATTAATGAAGAAAGTCATATGACCTTCTGATTCTATTTGACTTGAATAATCTAGACCAATACAAACAAATATACACTAAAAAAAATTTATGTTAACAATGCAGAGAAGATATGTCTTATTATCTTCAAGTTGACTAAAAGTAAATGCCTAATCCACATTTCATACTTCAATCATGCCATGGAGAATTAATTCCCACACATATATACACCATTCGTAGAGATAATTCAATTTTCAAATGAATGAATCGGTTGGCATAATATTTCTTGGGGAATCAAATGCTACACAAGTTAAAACAGTTTGTTAATGAACATATTGTAATAAAAGAAAAATATATTAAATACTTATTTAAAACTTATCATGAATCTTTCTAAATTATTAAATAAGTTTTTCATACCCGAGTTAACTAATAAAATGGAAAATACGTAATTCATGTATTAAGCGGAAATGTATTTTGATAATACAAATGTACTCATATAAGATTACATGAATCCTTTTTTATAAGACTTTTATATTCATGTATCACGGTCACGTTTACCATGTGATAATCCCACTATCAGACATGTTCATCCGGCATCACCACAACAGTACTAGCTACATGACATATGCACCATTCCTAACATCATTTTTATCTTTCATTATGCTTGACCATCGTATAAAGAGCTAGATATCGTGTCATCAAATGGTAACTATTAAAGGAACAATCAACACACATTAGTTCATAAAAGAAATGTTTGTTATCGTACAAAAGTGAAAATGTATAATTAGTACAAACATTTTATATTGTTTAGATCGTAATTATGTGAAGTACAATATTCTTATTAGTTACTAAGTAGTTGTAATAATATAGATATGTTCATATTTTCTAACCTTTTTCGCAAATTTATTGGTTATACCTAGAATAACTTTGAAATTTATTTTTACAAATAAGGTTTTCATATATGATTGTTTAAATAAACAGGTGGGAATTAGCTAATCCCGACATGAAAATAATATATCTTTCACATCCTGTACCTGCCGACGGTGTTGATGTTTCCTTTAGCAAGATTTAATGCTAATAATAAGCACGTAGTATATCAACTATCTTTTTTCTTATTATGTATTAATTTACTATTATGTATGTATCCATATTTAACTCGTGTTACATGTATGTATATGGGCATGTGATGAGATGTCACCAAGCTACTTCTTCACGATGTTCCTACATTACCAATTGCACGAGAGATATCTACTTCGCTAAGGCAGTATCATTTGGACTGAATTAGTTTGCTTTTGCCAAAATAATGTATTCTTTGTTACCAAAGATTGTACTCTTTCACTTGTCTTTCTAGTAGGTAAGGTTTAAAAATAAACTTTATATATTATATAAAGTTAATTTAAACATTATGGAAAATATTCTGCTAATTTGCATTTTCTTAATATCTCCCTTGTGAAATTTATGTAGAAATTTTATGAAAATTTGTATAATGAAATTCATAAACTCTTTTCATGAGATCAAATTAAGAAATCAGTTTTTTTTTTTTTTTTTTTTTTTTTTTTTTTTTTTTTTTTGCACCATAGTTAAACTAGTAACTATGTCAAACGTGCAATTCTCAAGTTCTAGTGATGAGAATCATGTCAAAGTTTTAAAGATCCAACGCTAACCACATCATTTATTTTATGGTGTAAGCAAGATAGAAAATTACATTTTTTCCATGTTACAGGCAAATTTTTTTCCAAAAAATTATCATTTCATTTCAATGAGAAAAGAAATTACAGATTGTTTAAAAATTAACACAATAAGAGACTACAATCCAAACAATAGCCACCTATTTACAAATACATTGAACTCTTAGTTCATAAAAATGAGTATTAGAATACAATAACATCCTAACAGATACTATGTACCGAATTCTTCTGACAATAACAATAGGTGTGGACATGGGCCACAAGCCGGTCTGCGGGCGAGATCCGCCTACCGGTTCGTAGTCACGGACCACCTGCACGCCAAGCCAAATTGTGGACATGCAGCGGTCTTTTGAAAGCTACGCTCGGCGGCGTAAAATGCTTTCGACCGGATCGCTTTAGATCGGTAGGTTTCGTCTCGGTAAAGGTCTCAAAACGATGCAGAGATGTTCGGAATCGCCACCAAGCATTTGTGGGATGCTTGGAACCCGTTCGAATCCACTTTATACCTAGGTCAATCAAGGCAAAAAGCGGTGCTTCACATAGGTACTAAAGATAAGGACTTGTCCCACTTTTTTATCATTCTATGCCTAAAATGACTCTCGTACGCCCTGGATAAGGCCATCCACTATCCAAAGGTTCTGAGTAAAGGGTCAGGGTATGTATTGGGAAGCCCTTTAATCGGACACTCAATCCCGCCTGCGTTAGCGGCCTCTACTGATCGATCGTGGTTGTTTAAGTGCAAGAGTTGATAAAACGGTTTAAATGCATGAATGCACATCCAAAAGTCTTAACCTAACACGTGAGAATATTTCCTAAGTCGGTTTGTTTATCCAAATATCAAGAAAATGATGTCGAGTTGGATTTAGATTTATTTACATGAGAGAACGGAAATTAAACATCCATTTACCAAATTCGTATTATGATGCTTAACATGATCCATTTATTTGAAAAAGTGTGTTTAAAAGATAAAGTGTAAAAACATAAACTTGTCGATCTGATCCGTCATGTATTCGGATTAACCGTATTCTGGATCGTCCTAGACAAGTGCTAAAAACGAGGCATAACAGTGTCAGGCAACCCCATTAGGGCATGCGCCTATTGGCGAGGGAAGGGCTCTGCCCAGGTTTTGAAAGGTGGAAATAGGCAAGCTCTTGGGGCGCGAGCCATGAGGCGAGGCAAGAGGTGCCTCCTGGTTGTTAAAATGCTTCTTTAAAACCATATTTGTGTTTAAATGATTTGCAAGTATGATTTGCATGACTCGGAATAATTACTATTATATTAGTAATATTTTTTTGGTGTAAACCGGGGTGTCCACCGTCGACAACAGTGTATAATCCCCTCGCCGCGGGTGCTCTCACGAAGAGGTAAACATGTAAAATGTATAGTTTATAAGTAAAAATGTAAAATGTGTGTCCTTAACCATTTTATCACCGTAATCGAATTAAATCGACATGGTATTTATTTTAACCAAGGGTGACATACAATATGACCAAGATAAATATAAAAATAAAATGAAATAAAAGTGAAAGGAAAATGTTTGATTTGAACTAATTATGTTAAGTTCATTTATTTGTAATTAGTCGATATTTATCATCGCACTCGGATTACACCGACATGGTATAAAGAACCAAGGATGATTATATATTATGACTAATATGTTTGCAAGTGTAAATAAATGGAAAAAATGGTAAATAAAAGAAAAGGGTGTTAAAATACCCATTAAAATGTAATTAACCAATAATATCATCGAGTCACGGAATAAACCGTTATGGTATAAAGGAACCAAGGATGATTTTTATAATGGTCAAAATATTTGTCATAAAAATGAATTAAAATGGTAAAAACCGTAAAAGAAAAGAAGTAAAAATAAAAAGAAAGTGTTGAAGGAAAGACAAACTCAAACACATTTGAGTCTGACCTGGACACCCACAAGAGGCGCGAGCCTCCCTGCATAGCAAGGAGCTTCTGTCTCAGGCCAAAACTTGGTTTTGGCTCATCTAACCTATATTTGAATCGTGTTATGCATTGTTCATGCTCATAAACTCATAAAAAGAGTAAAGACATGAAATAAATGAGATATTTACACCCTCAATCTTACGTATATTGATGTTTGCAACGTAGACGACTTTAGAGACGGTTTTCTCGTAGCGACTACTCATGATCAAAGAAGTTTAAAAAAGTGCTTTAAAAAAGGATTTTGTTTTGAAAATATGTTGAAACATTGTTAATCAAAACATGTTGATTGTTGAATTAAGTTGGTCAAATGGGTCGGTCGAATGCACGGCGACGGTACCAAACAAATTGTGTAAGGCTTGTGTTTACGATCGGTAGGTTGTAAACACGTGTCGATTTTGTGACTTAGGAAGCCGAGTCTAGAAGTTTAAGAGAGAGGTGAGGGGGCAGACACTCGCGTGAGTATTGTGGTTTGTGATGGAGGGTATTTATAGAGAAATGTGGGGTGGTAGGTCGGTTGAGTTTGCTTAGAGGCTAAGCAGACACCCAAAAGAGGCACGAGCCACCTAGTGATTGAAAGGGGTGTATTGTCCCTTTCAATTTGGACGTTGGCTTTGGTCTATCTATTATTTGGTTGGTTTGATTTGTGGTAATCAAATAGTGTAGATACCCGTATCCGTCGATATTGGAATTTATAGAGAACCCGACAAACACCCGATGATGATAGGACACATGTATTTCTTTAGTTGTCATTGTCATTATTTGGAGCTCGTTTTACGATGTAGAATGGGCGTCGTCGATGAAGTATTTTATTAATTTAAATGATATTTAAATTAATGTTTTTTAAGTGAATTCATTTTATTAATTTAAATGATATTTAAATTAAAGCTTTTTTAGAATTTATTTTCTCAAGTTTATTTTATTGAAAATAAAATAAATATTTGATTTGAAAAATCATTTTATGAGTGTATTTGATTTGAAAAATTATTTATTTTAATGTGTTAATCGATTTGAAAAATCGATTTAAAAATCGAAAAAAACTCGTTTTGAACATGTGTTTTTGAGCTCGATTTTAGCTCGGTTTTTGAGCCCGTTTTCTTTACGAATTGGCACGAATCTCGAGTACACTAACCAACCTAGACCACTACCCATCCAACCCCAGTTCGAACCCCATAACCATGGCCCAAATCCCGTCCCAAATCACCCCCAACAGCCCGCGCAAAACACAAAGCAGCCCCTCTGTTTTGCTGCTCAATCCCGAGCCCAAAACCCGCTCCAAACACCACCAAAACCCGTGTCCATTAACCCTAACCCATACCCTAATATCCTACCCATATTACCTTACCTTAACCACCAAGAAAACCCCCCAAACGAACCCTAGAAAACCCCCCAAAAGCTGCTGGACAGCAGCTATGCTCAGCCGAGCCCGTCTGACTCTCCTCCCTTTTAACCTACTTTAACTCCTTATAAATACCACCCCTTCACCATACATTCATTCCTCTAAGTTCTCCATACATCCTACCTTCACTCACAAGCTTTAAACCTCAGAAACAAACCCTAATTGCCTTTCAAAAACCCTCCACAAAATCGACATCCAAACTGAAACAGTTTGTGTCCTCCTCGAAAAACAATTCGTTCCTCCTTCAAACCTCCATCAAAACTCGAGTTTTTTGTTCCTAATTAACCATATAACATCCATATACACATTAGAAAAAGATTTACGAGCCAAATTGCCCTTGAGAGTACACGAAATCCCTCGAAAAACAGAGTGTTATACACTCTGTTTTTGGTTTTGTTCTGTCTGTCCAGTTCTGTTTGTGCTCGTTTTTCGTGCCCAATAACTCAAAACGAGCAGGGGTTGCTTTAATATCTCTGTTCTCCTCTCTTTCTAGTTTTCAAAACATCTTTTAAATCGAATTTTCATCGTGAAACGAGAGAGAAATCGCTGTTTGAAAGTTGCTGTCCAGATTCGATAAAAAACGCGTGTTTGCTTTGTTTCTTCGTCGACGACGGCCTCTCGAGATAAAATCTACCATCGATTACGACCCAAGACGGTGTCAACGATACATGTAGGTTGAGGGTGCATCAAATCCTCCTCTTTCTCCCTTTTATTTCGTTTTTTTATGTTTGTTTTTTATAGTTTGTTTTTATTCGTTTATCGTTTTTGTTTATCGATTGTTTAATTAACTATGAAACTAGTTTAGTCCGAGTATGAGTTAAAGTATCACCATGAACACCCGTGTTGACTTGAGATGGGAAAAGAAACCGCTACATCAGTCGGTCGTACACCCCCGTCTCATTTACATATCCTCGTGTTCAAGGTAGGGCATAAATAAAACGAATTTCTAACTTCGCTCCTCGTCCTTGACCCTTTGTTTGTCTCGGCCAATTCGACCCACCTTAGGACCCGTTGCATGTTAGTATGACTTCTGATTGTTAACATATAACTTATTTAGATGACATTAGATCAATTTAATAACCTAATTAGACACGATAGGTGGCTTTGACATAAGCTTTAAAATCAACTAACAATTCTGTAATTCAATCGAATGCATCTCTCTTTCACATAATTTCTCGCTAGTATGAGAGTGCGTGATTAGAACCTTCTTATTGACACTCGATGAGTTAAATTAATTAGCGAATTTGACCTAACTTGACCCCTTTTAGGCCGTGTAGAATCCCCCTTTGCGCGACATCATCTCAACCGATCAACGTCGTTTTCAACTTGTTTTCTAATTTGTTTCGAGTTCGTTTCGCAATCATTTGATCTAACTAATGAACCTGACCTAGGACCTAGGGTAGCCGTGTTTGGTTTGGCCGTGATTTGGCCGTGTCTTTTGGTCCTTCTGGTTTCGTCCGTTTTATGAATCGCTTGTTCTTTATCGCTTTATAACTTGTAATTTATCGTTTGTTCATCAAGTTGTAATTTTCAAGTTAGTTTCCCTTTATCGAGTCAAAACCACTTTCAAAAAACCTTAATTTTGTTTGGTTAGATGGTTGTGTCCCAATGCATGTAAGAGCGTAGTAAATCGCATGTTGTTTAAAGCAACATGGCCCGGTTTATGCTAATGCATGCTTTGGTGCGAGTCCCTGTGTCTAATTCGATGAGATTAAGTGAAAGCACACATCACGAGGAGTGACCCAAGGCCGTGAGTCATGTAAGCCGTGGGACACCCCTCTTGTGCACGGTTTTCTAGGCCGAATGGCCGTGTAATGTATCGTGTACGGTTTTGTATGTAGCAATTGTATTTAGATCGAGTTGTATCTTTAATTTATTGTTGTGTCGGCATGAAATGCCTGGTTTGTAATAGGTAGATCCCAACGGCTCCCCCATTCCCCCTAAGCCTTGTTTGCTTTCGCCTATATGTTGCTTAGATCAATCAACCCACATGCTAAATTACAACTTTGACAAAGTTAGTTTAGTTGCATCTAAATCGACATAGAAACTTCACATGTTAGGGTTAAAACGATGTTTGCATTTCATATATCGTAGTAGCTATGACCTTGTTTGAAATCC
Organism: Silene latifolia; assembly: GCF_048544455.1. Taxonomy (NCBI): domain Eukaryota; kingdom Viridiplantae; phylum Streptophyta; class Magnoliopsida; order Caryophyllales; family Caryophyllaceae; genus Silene; species Silene latifolia. The sequence continues at coordinate 124,146,680 of NC_133531.1, read as the reverse complement.
ATACTTGACTTAGTAGAGGCCGTTATTGACGGGCGGGGTTGGGTGTCCTTATGGGCTTCCCAACACGTACCCTCACCCCTTACTCAAGATCTATGGTTTGTGGATTCGTCTAAATACCATTGGATTACGAGAGTCATTCAAATCGAGTGATATAGGGTACAAGTCTTTATCTTTAATCACTCGTAGTCGATTGGCTTTATGCTTTTCGATGAAAGGTGTAAAGTTGACTTGAACGGTTCCAAGTTCCCAAAAAACTTGGTGGCGACTCTAATTTGTCTTAATTCGATTCGAAAGAACCTCGAGTCGATTATGCCTAGTGTGGATCCCGCGGACGCAGTTCCCGAGGGCCCTTGTCCACAGTTTGGCGACTCCGCTGGGGAAAAGAGGATTAGTTACACTTTGTTTCTAGGGTCTTTTCCTCCGAGGTGAAACTTGAAAAGAAAGTGTTGGAAAGTAAAACATTACTCATAGCGCTACGATTCATGCATAAACCCTTAAGGACTTGCCCGGGCCGTCCCAGCGTTTCTTCGTGATGCGTGGGGGGCGACGTCCCACTATGCTAGGAAGCTGCACATTGCTCGCTTCCATTTCACCTCGCGTGGTTCTTGATGGTGGGGACGATCTTCTAGGTACTCTACCTTAAGACACCTTGCTCTATAAGACCGCAAAAGGATGGAGGGCATAGACCTTCTTGTAGAAGACTTGCCGAGACTTAGAGATGTCTAGGAGCATACATCCTTGTAACATGAGAATGACAATGTGCAAGTTGTTTCCCGAGTCTTTTCGAAATTTCCCATGTCCTTTTCAAAACCGAACTTTTGAACAACTTACTTTCAAAATAGCATGGTTTTAAAAACGCGGAATGCTGCCCAAATAGGACTAGAATTTTCGGCCCAAAATGAGCTTTTTTAGCCGATGCTTTTGCCATTTCAAATCTCATTTTCGAATCAATCTTTCGTTTTTTTTTAAAACCAATCCAAAATGCCTCTCGAACCTCAACCAAGCATGAAATGCGTCAAGTCGTGTCCAGGTCATGGCCGTGTTAGGCCGGGTGTGTTTCGTTCTAAGAGTCTAGAACACGACCTTGTTAGGTCACCCAAGCTCACCTCTTGGGCCTTGAGTCATGTTGGTCGACCTTTTGGTCTAAGATAGTCCACAAAAACGCCCAAGCTAGGCCATTTAGGGCGTTTCACCCGAACCTATGGGCTATGTTAGTCCAATCACGGGTTTGGCCACACCGAGTCCAGTTTAGAATCGTGCTATGACAGTTTGAGTCATGTTGTTTTGCCGAGTCTAAAATGAACCAAGGTCTAAATCCAACCGTGAGTCGAACCTTTGGTTAGTCAGTCTCAAGTCGAGTCTTTGTTTGAGTCAAGTTGGGGTCGTGTCCTTAAGTGTGCAGGGGCTCTTACTTTAAATATTGACTCAGTACGGGGTTTTCTTGTAGAAAGGCCGCCAAAAACCCGATGTCAAGCAATGGAAGATGCCGTTAACAAACTCACTGAGGCCGTGAACCTCATGATGACCCGAATGGATGAAATCGAATCTAAGCTGGGTGAAGATTCCCCTCCACCTCTGACTGATCTAGAGAAACGGTTCAAGTTCATCGAAGACCGTTTGAAACTCTCCCAGGGGAAGAACATTCACTATGAGAATGCTAGGGCCTATGCCCCAGTTCAGGATAAGTTGCCCACGAACATGGTACTCACTGACATCCCAAAGTTTAAGGGCACAGAAGATCCAGTCCACCATGTTAAGGCCTATAAAGGGTACTTAGCACTGAAGGGAGTACCTGCTGACATGCTCTCTGAAATTTTTGCCCAATCTCTGGGTGAACACCCGAAGGCGTGGTTCTATAATCTGGACCTTAAGAACTTCCCTACTTTCGAAGATATCACGGTGGAGTTCTGTAAGCACTATGCTGACAATGTCGAGATTCAAACCAACATAAGGACTTTGGAGGTAATGACACAGAAGGAAAAAGAGGGCTTTACTGAATTCCTCGCAAGATGGCGCGCTGAAAGCGTGAAACTAGCCAAGAAGCTTGTGACGTTTGAAATGGTAGATAAGTTCGTAAAGAATCTACGACCTATTTACCGCAATGCTCTGAAATACCAGAATTTTGGCTCTTTCAAAGAATTGATAAGAATCGGGATAAAGGTAGAAGATGATGTCATAAGGGCAGAGGCTGAAAAGCCAAAGGATACCAAGAGGCCTCGTCATCTAAGACAAAAGCCCCAGCAACGACCCATATTGATGAAGCCATCAATCTCTTAGAAGGGCAATCGAAGAAACCGCAGCGCCAAGCTCCGAGGGCATTCACCGATATCGGATGCACTTATACATCCGCTCTCCAAAGGCTCATAGCCCAAGGAAAGCTGAAGCCTATTGGTCCAACTCCGGACCCTCCCGCTGATCAACAAGGTAAATGGTATAAACCAAATGCCTACTGTGCCTTTCACCAAGGGAAAGGCCATGATACTGAAAGGTGCTATCGACTGAAGCATGAAATCCAAGACATGATTGAGAATGGAATACTCCCAATCCCAACTGTTAAACCCAATAACATCACCAATCTATTTGGCGATCACGCCAACTTTGTTTATGTCGAAGACAATGTCGATTATTCCCATCTTATCCGCCCATGTCACTTGAAAGGGGTGTTTATCGGGCAAATATTTGTGGATTGCTTTGAACTCCTTCCAAACCCGAAGAATGAAATTCAAGTCGGGAGTCTTGCTCTAGAATGTACTCCTCTCGTTAACGAAGTTAATAAAAGACATTTCGATTCACCAACCTTCATCATTGGCATAGATCCTCAGAGGACTACCTCAGGATGGAGGCAGACCATCAAAGGGATCAAGGACAAGAGCCGAGCATCTAAGTTGACAACTGAACAAGGGAAAGCTCAAAACTAGATTTGAAAATTATGAGTCGGGATCTGTTTTCTTATCTTAGTCGAGTCGAGTCTAGGACTTTCTTTTCTTAAAGTTGAGTCGTTTGTCCCGCGATGACCTAGGGTGTGTCCTAGGAATCGTTTCTTCGAGTCTGTTAAGCATTTCTCATTCCAATAAAAAAGTTGCAGTTTTGTTTCCAAATATGTCTTGTTTCCAATCCTCAATCATTCCGAAACATGATAAAATGCACAACACACTCAAAGGCATCCCTGGGGTAGAAATATGTCCCGTTTCAAAATGTAAGGTACACTAGGATCCTGTGTTTGATTCCTTTACCTATTCCATGTCTGGTGGTAGAAAACCTCCATCTGAACCAGTGCTTATGACAAGCTTTTAGATGATTCTATGACGAACCCGGACTAGCTCCTTGTTTCCCCTATCGATGATGGAAGGCAAGCCTTTTCCCCAACAAAATCATCCCATCTCGAAGAGAGAAGATATCAACCCGTTCTAACAAGTAATTGTTAGTTCTTACCCATATTAGTTGGCAAAGCCCAGTTTTCAAGGTGTATCCATTTATGACTAAGAGAATGAATAGAAGATCATTTTCAAAGAGAGAAAAAAGATGAAAAAGAATGAAAAATGAGAAAAAGAGAAAAATTGGAAAAATGAAAAAAAAATGAAAAAAAAAATGAAAAATGAAAAAAAAAAGATGAAAGAAAAAGAAAAAAGGAAAAAGTTGTTATTGCGGAATGTTTTTTGGTTGAATGTCGAAGTTACGGAAGCCAGAAGTCAAGTCAAGTACCTATAGTTGAAGTTCAATGGGCGAAACCCAAAAGCTTAAGTAGTAACCTCTTTACCCCTAAGTCCTTCCTGAGACAGTTACAAGGGGATAGTCGGGAATTTTGAGAATCATTCCGCTTGTGTTGTTACACCCAACCTTTAGGGTCCAGACATGGAAATTTGAACCCACATCATTTTTCAACCCATTTGCACTCGTGGTTCATCAAACCCGAGACACCCATTCCAACCACATCAGCAGCCATAGCCCTTGGCCTTGGCACCACAAAACAAACCTTCAGAATGATGGTTAACCATTCCAACTTGTTATTACCAAGCTCCACATCCCAAAGAACCACAACCTTTTGTACCAACCCTAGACACGGGATTTAACGATACCTTACAGGCTAGAATGGGATACGACATGATACCTTAGGTGAAACCTTCGAGTGTGTACACACAATCAAAATGCCAGTTTTATGCACCTTGATCGAACTACGTCGGATTCGATTTCGCTCCACGCGAATACGTAGGCAGTCCTTCTGAACAAGGGATTCAATCTACTCATCAACCAAGTTGTCATCTTGTCGGTTTCTTACGGGTCTTAACCAAGTCCAAATGAAGCCACCTTTGTTTGAGTCGGTCTTAGCACTCGATGTAGGCTAGGATAAGGATATAGGTTCAGATGAGTAGTGTCAAGTCTCGGAATGAGCTTTATCTAACGGTTTAGGCAAAGATACTGAGTCATATAGATGTGGTTTTGTGTTGGGAACAGAAAATATGAAAAACCCGCTGAAAAGAAAGAAGGCGTGGAAGAAAAATAGTAAAAGCCCGCTAAAAAGAAAGAAGGCGGTGGCAAGAAATGATGAAAACCCGCTGAAAAGAAAGAAGGCGAGGAGAAAAGTGACAGGATGTTCCCAACAAGAGTGATGTGTGATGTCTAAGTGCTTTCATAAAATCAGTCTGTGTTTAGTGTCGGGCGAAGCCAACGTTGTTGCTCTGTGAGTTTAATCCACCTTGTCAATGCCAAGTGATCTTGATTCCCATGTGCCCTCGGGAGCACGCCCACGCCATACGATATCTCCGTTCGAAGTTCGACGACCTTGTGTTTCCCATTTGCCATCTTTTGGCGCCAGAATGGACAATTTACATTTCTACCCCCAGCAAGTCCATAATTGAATTAAAACCCGTGCACACTTAGGGATTTATTTTCCTTTTTTGTTTTACGGTAGCGGGCTACGCCCACGTTGTTTACGAGTCATACAGAGTGTCTGAGTCGTATTTCATGCTCACCCATCAAGGTTCGATTTCAAAAAATTTCAAAATTTCAAAATTTCAAAAACCTTTTTGCGAATTGTGGATAGATGATTCAAGTAGTGGAATCCTTGTGGGTCGATGATCCAATCCTTCGAAATTCAAAAATTCAAAATTCAATTTTCGGGTCGATGACCCAATCATTAAACATTTTCAAATTCAATTTTCGAGTCGATGACCCAATCATTCAACATTTTCAAATTCAATTTTCGGGTCGATGACCCAATCATTCAAAATTTTCAAATTCAATTTTCGGGTCGATGACCCAATCATTCAAAATTTTCAAATTCAATTTTCGGGTCGATGACCTAATCATTCAAAATTTTCAAATTCAATTTTCGGGTCGATGACCCAGTATTTCAAATGATCTAATTTCAAGATCGATGATCCAAATGTGCTTATGTAATGATTATTGCTAGTACGTTTTTGTGTTTCAAATGTAGCAGGATATGCTTCAGGCGGGGCTCTAAAGTCTTCGACTTTAGAGCCATTATAAATCAGAATCGGGGCTCAAACCGTTGGCTTCAGAGACCATTATCAAGATGTAAAGGATGACATCCACTCAGAATTCAATTCAATACAAGAGTATGAAATGGAAGAATTCCGTAGCTGAAAACAAATGATGAAAGCGGCGGCAACCTCCTTGGAAAGCCCCGTCCCATTCGGACAAGTGCCAGCAGATGATAAATTTTGGGCAAATGTCAGCAGATGATGAATTTTGGACAAACGCCAAATGAGATGATAAACTTTGGGCATGTGTCGATTCTTAACTACGACGCGGTTTGATTCCGTCAGAAACGGATACGTAGGCGCCTAAGGATAAGGCTCAATCAACCATATATGCAATTTTATGGGTCGATGACCAACGATGATAATTCAACAGAAGCAGGAGTCAATCCCCAACGAAGTTTCAGGTATGATCTCTTCTTATGGCTGGCGAGCTTATATACGCAAGTCTAATGGACTATAAACGACCCTCGGAATCCTCAGGTCGAAAGGGACCTGGGGTATACTTTGACTTTCGCCTTGTCCAAGCCTCAGTCAAAGTGGGGTCTCTGTAGATACCTGTATCCGTCGATATTGGAATTTATAGAGAACCCGACAAACACCCGATGATGATAGGACACATGTATTTCTTTAGTTGTCATTGTCATTATTTGGAGCTCGTTTTACGATGTAGAATGGGCGTCGTCGATGAAGTATTTTATTAATTTAAATGATATTTAAATTAATGTTTTTAAAGTGAATTCATTTTATTAATTTAAATGATATTTAAATTAAAGCTTTTTTAGAATTTATTTTCTCAAGTTTATTTTATTGAAAATAAAATAAATATTTGATTTGAAAAATCATTTTATGAGTGTATTTGATTTGAAAAATTATTTATTTTAATGTGTTAATCGATTTGAAAAATCGATTTAAAAATCGAAAAAAAACTCGTTTTGAACATGTGTTTTTGAGCTCGATTTTAGCTCGGTTTTTGAGCCCGTTTTCTTTACGAATTGGCACGAATCTCGAGTACACTAACCAACCTAGACCACTACCCATCCAACCCCAGTTCGAACCCCATAACCATGGCCCAAATCCCGTCCCAAATCACCCCCAACAGCCCGCGCAAAACACAAAGCAGCCCCCCTGTTTTGCAACTCAATCCCGAGCCCAAAACCCGCTCCAAACACCACCAAAACCCGTGCCCATTAACCCTAACCCATACCCTAATATCCTACCCATATTACCTTACCTTAACCACCAATAAAACCCCCCAAACGAACCCTAGAAAACCCCCCAAAAGCTGCTGGACAGCAGCTATGCTCAGCCGAGCCCGTCTGCCTCTCCTCCCTTTAAACCTACTTTAACTCCTTATAAATACCACCCCTTCACCATACATTCATTCCTCTAAGTTCTCCATACATCCTACCTTCACTCACAAGCTTTAAACCTCAGAAACAAACCCTGATTGCCTTTCAAAAACCCTCCACAACATCGACATCCAAACTGAAATAGTTTGTGTGTCCTCCTCGAAAAACAATTCGTTCCTCCTTCAAACCTCCATCAAAACTCGAGTTTCTTGTTCCTAATTAACCATATAACATCCATCTACACATTAGACAAAGATTTACGAGCCAAATTGCCCTTGAGAGTACACGAAATCCCTCGAAAAACAGAGTGTCATACACTCTGTTTTCGCGGTTTGTTCCTGTCTGTCCAGTTCTGTTTGTGCTCGTTTTTCGTGCCCAATAACTCAAAAAGAGCAGGGGTTGCTTTAAGATCTCTGTTCTACTCTCTTTCTAGTTTTCAAAACATCTTTTAAATCGAATTTTCATCGTGAAACGAGAGAGAAATCGCTGTTTGAAAGTTGCTGTCCAGATTCGATAAAAAACGCGTGTTTGCTTTGTTTCTTCGTCGACGACGGCCTCTCGAGATAAAATCTACCATCGATTACGACCCAAGACGGTGTCAACGATACATGTAGGTTGAGGGTGCATCAAATCCTCCTCTTTCTCCCTTTTATTTCGTTTTTTTATGTTTGTTTTTTATAGTTTGTTTTTATTCGTTTATCGTTTTTGTTTATCGATTGTTTAATTAACTATGAAACTAGTTTAGTCCGAGTATGAGTTAAAGTATCACCATGAAAACCCGCGTTGACTTGAGATGGGAAAAGAAACCGCTACATCAGTCAGTCGTACACCCCCGTCTCATTTACATATCCTCGTGTTCAAGGTAGGGCATAAATAAAACGAATTTCTAACTTCGCTCCTCGTCCTTGACCCTTTGTTTGTCTCGGCCAATTCGACCCACCTTAGGACCCGTTGCATGTTAGTATGACTTCTGATTGTTAACATATAACTTATTTAGATGACATTAGATCAATTTAATAACCTAATTAGACACGATAGGTGGCTTTGACATAAGCTTTAAAATCAACTAACAATTCTGTAATTCAATCGAATGCATCTCTCTTTCACATAATTTCTCGCTAGTATGAGAGTGCGTGATTAGCACCTTCTTATTGACACTCGATGAGTTAAATTAATTAGCGAATTTGACCTAACTTGACCCCTTTTAGGCCGTGTAGAATCCCCCTTTGCGCGACATCATCTCAACCGATCAACGTCGTTTTCAACTTGTTTTCTAATTTGTTTCGAGTTCGTTTCGCAATCATTTGATCTAACTAATGAACCTGATCTAGGACCTAGGGTAGCCGTGTTTGGTTTGGCCGTGATTTGGCCGTGTCTTTTGGTCCTTCTGGTTTCGTCCGTTTTATGAATCGCTTGTTCTTTATCGCTTTATAACTTGTAATTTATCGTTTGTTCATCAAGTTGTAATTTTCAAGTTAGTTTCCCTTTATTGAGTCAAAACCTCTTTCAAAAAACCTTAATTTTGTTTGGTTAGATGGTTGTGTCCCAATGCATGTAAGAGCGTAGTAAATCGCATGTTGTTTAAAGCAACATGGCCCGGTTTATGCTAATGCATGCTTTGGTGCGTAGCCCTATGTCTAATTCGATGAGATTAAGTGAAAGCACACATCACGAGGAGTGACCCAAGGCCGTGAGTCATGTAAGCCGTGGGCCACCCCTCTTGTGCACGGTTTTCTAGGCCGAATGGCCGTGTAATGTATCGTGTACGGTTTTGTATGTAGCAATTGTATTTAAATCGAGTTGTATCTTTAATTTATTGTTGTGTCGGCATGAAATGCCTGGTTTGTAATAGGTAGATCCCAACGGCTCCCCCATTCCCCCTAAGCCTTGTTTGCTTTCGCCTATATGTTGCTTAGATCAATCAACCCACATGCTAAATTACAACTTTGACAAAGTTAGTTTAGTTGCATCTAAATCGACATAGAAACTTCACATGTTAGGGTTAAAACGATGTTTGCATTTCATATATCGTAGTAGCTATGACCTTGTTTGAAATCCATACTTGACTTAGTAGAGGCCGTTATTGACGGGCGGGGTTGGGTGTCCTTATGGGCTTCCCAACACGTACCCTCACTCCTTACTCAAGATCTATGGTTTGTGGATCCGTCTAAATACCATTGGATTACGAGAGTCATTCAAATCGAGTGATATAGGGTACAAGTCTTTATCTTTAATCACTCGTAGTCGATTGGCTTTATGCTTTTCGATGAAAGGTGTAAAGTTGACTTGAACGGTTCCAAGTTCCCAAAAAACTTGGTGGCGACTCTAATTTGTCTTAATTCGATTCGAAAGAACCTCGAGTCGATTATGCCTAGTGTGGATCCCGCGAACGCAGTTCCCGAGGGCCTTGTCCACAAATAGGATGTCGTGTAACAATATGGGCACCTAATAAGATGATTTTGGGTGTTACTTGAGGTAGGTGTTTTGTGTGCTTGACTCGGGTTTGACCTGTGTGAGTCGGAATTTGATATTGGAGTCGGTTTTTGGCCCGGTGTCGGTTTTGACTCTAATTAGGGTCATTTTAATATAAATGACATGATAAAGACATTCATGGCATTATTTTTGACATTCGAGATTTGGATTGACTCGGGTTGACTCGGGTTGACTCAGATTTGTTAGAAATATTAATCTCATTAATTTACATATTCATATATGTGAGAAATTATTTAGTCATAAAATAATTACAAATCTTATGCATGCAAACTTAAATAGAAATAGAGAAAAAATCATCACTTCTTACTATAGGAGTTTTGGATTTTGGGCACAAATGAGTTCTCCTTCTCACTTGTTCTTGAGCTTTCCTTATATGGATGAACAAAGGATCCAAAGAAGAATCTCTCCCAAAAGTGAATACCCAAGGTAACCTCTTAAAAGACTAATATTATTTGATCTAGAACAATATTAATCTTACTAAAAATTGACCCAAAATATTGTTTTTGCTCTCTTGTTTTTCGGCCAAGAGAAGGAAAGAATAATGGAGTATTTTCTATCTCTAAGTTCTAGGATATATTAGAGAGTAGAATAAAATTACACTAGAAATTATGTAGTGTAAAAGTAGAATAATTATAGAAGAAAAACTCTTGTTTCTTCTAGGTGAAAACCGAGTGGGGGAAGAAAAGGATCCAATGCATGGCCAAGATGCTCTTCACAAAAGCAATTAGGCATGCAAAGCTAGTCATTTAGGTTAATCATCATGTTTTCCACTTAACATAAACAAAACACAATATTAACCTTATTCCCTCCATTTTTTTCGGCACTTATAAATGGGAGGTCCATTTTATATTTTGTCATTTGTCAATTTGTCATATGTTACATGTTACATGACATGTCACAATGTAATGTATTTTTAACATATTAAAAATCAACGTATTAATAAAAATACGTCATGTACAAAAATCGACTTAGTAATTCATAATTACTTGTACCAAAAATGGTTTATCAATTATAAATCACAATGTCTTGTATTTATAATAAATTATTCATTCAGTTTCAATTGTTTCGTAAACAATAATTTTATCCAAGTAATAAAACAATTTGATTACTTAGACCGTATCTATATTTAATTGAATTACAATAAGACACGTCAATAATACTCACAAAATCGTCCGTCAATTTTAATCAATTTAATTAACCCGTATCGACATACGATCAATTAAATAATCAATTAAGAGTGTTACTCTTTAGGTATGACCTAAGTGGATCAACTGATCACCACCGTCGCACGACAGTAATGTCAAACTCTAGTCAGCCAATCATTACCGATATGTGTGGACCAGTTGACTGTAAAATATTACATCCCACATGTATTCTTAAAATGAGATTTAAACATGTGATCATCATGATCGACAGTTGTGATCGCATTATTGTCGGAGGACACATATTCCAACAATCTCCCACTTGTCCTCGACAAGTGTGCGTCACCAATTCTCTTGTCCTATTACTATCTCCCACTCAATGCAAGGTGTCTTTCAGGTCGTACTTGCAAGTGATCATATCGAGAGTGGTTTCCTCGATCTGGAGAATAACTGATTGACCGAAATTTATCTACCATAGATACCTTCCGAGCGTGGCCACGCATTTCCAGTTCATTACTCCTTGAGTGGCTCTGAGATATTGTTTTAACCCTGACAAGGGGGTGGACAATTCCTATCGCACTTATTCCCTTTGACTAGCCACAACCATCATAACCCAAAATATGCCCATTTGACCCCATTTATGAAGATCGTAGTAACACAAATCAAAGTTAATCTGAAACTGTGCCACCTTAGGCGAACAGTCTTTAGTCAAAAGAATCGACTCATTTGAATACTATAGTAGCTCTCGCCACGACCAGGCTTTATAAATTTGCCAGAACTCTATAAGCGGTCACTACCCGACAGAGTGTTCCTAACAGACTGCCTATGTGATCTACTAGTTATCTCATATGACTCTATGGCACTTGAACTTGCCATCAATCGCATCACACTCTAGTCACTTCGAGACGTCACCTCATACAAGTGATTATGGGCGAATACTATGTTAATCCGGGTGCACTTTAACGGGGTTCAATATTGTCTCCACAACCCGTTTGGATGTAACAAAGTATAAAGGAGTTTTTAGATTTAGAAAACTCGAACGACAAATGTGATTATCACATATGAATAGTCAATACCTGATTACTACTTCATATTTTTATAATCCAATTTGATCATCTTATATGTAGTTTTTCATCTCAATGTAATTGAAATGACATATGACATGACTCATCATGTTAAGCCTATGAGAAGGCTTCGGTCAGTAGGTTTTATCAACTTCTTATACCTTACTCAACCTTACTACATACTGGTTTTCCTTTGTAATGTATACATTTGCATTACAAAACTTTCTGAGTACGTGTCTAGATCCAATCTAGACATAGGCTTTCTTGCCTTAAAATAGCTCCCACTGTTTTCACAGTGTGCGGAACTCATCCCTCTTGCACATCCCATGATTGCAAGTGTACTCAATTTCCGTTGTAAATATTTCTAATTGTTCTTTATTGCCTAGAACAATTCTAGAAAATCTATTTCTTAAATAACCTAGCCACAATGGTATCTTAACCATCCTAATGTGTTTTTATTATGATTTTGTCAGAAACCATGCACAATCTCAATTGTCAATTGTCATTTGTGTAACACTCTTACACAAAATTGAATCAAAAACACTTTGTTTTACATCCTTAATGCTTCTGCAAGCACTTAAGGGTAATCTTTATGGCTTACTTGGTAACTATTACTTAAATTCGATTTGAAATAATTCATCATACTCAAAGTATATGAAGTGCTATACATCATTACTCATTTAATGATCCGGCAGCGGAAGCAAATGAAATCAATCAAATATGTTCAACTTGATTGAACTAGTCATGAATCTTATCAAGATAAGACTTCTTATTTGATGCTAATAGCATGTGGATTTATCTCCATAAATCTGGATATTAAAGATGTATTATATTTCTCCAAGTCTTAAATCATTCGCAATGATCAATATGTCATCCACATATAAGATTACTAAAATTTCCGTAACTCCCACTAAACTCCATGTATAAACACAACTTATCGACTTATCGAGAAAAGTTTTATACCATGATCAAATCATTGATTCCAACTCATTGATGTCCTACTCAAGACCCTCTCTTGAGTTGCACATTATCTCAGGATTGCAAGAATCTAAAAAAACTCAAAGACATGTATTGAATACATTCCTTCTAATTGAAGAAGTGGGTTTTAGATTCACTTGCTATATGCATATCATCATAATGAAACATAATCCCTAAGAAGATCCAAATAGACTTAAGCATTTCAACTAGTGCAAAACCCTTTGCTACCAATCAAGCTTTGAAATCTCTCTTTATTAGTGCAAAACCCTTTGCAACTAATCAAGCGTTTTATTTCGGATTTTCATAGCTCTAAGCCTTGTATTGTTGTGACTTAAACATTCTCATGTAAGTCATATGTTCATTACTTTCTAGAAGTAATCAACTTGAATCAAACAATTTCTTTGTAAGTTGCAATCTCTTTATGATGTGACCATAATTAGAGCATATTTAGTCCCCAAATTAGCCTTGTTCCCATGCTTTTTAGTGTATATTTGGGTCATTTATTGTATTTAGTTCTTTGTTTTGCATATTCTTTGAGGTTTTGATCCCTTGGTAGGAAAGGAGTGCAAACTTTGCATTTTCATGGCAAAATGAGACTAAATTGATTGAATTCAAATGACCAAGCATCAAGGAGAGACAAGATTAGAAGGCCTTTGTACATACTATAGTAGATGGGCAATGATGAGAAAATATCCTTGCATCCCCCAGGAAATCCCCAAGGATTTTATGAAGAAAAAGGAAGAAAAGAAGAAGAAAGCAGACTGCCTAGCAATCCGTGCGTCTTCCCCAGAAGACGCCCGTTTCCATCACCACAATCCGTGCGTCTTCTCCCCAAGACGCCCGGGCAACAGCTCCAGAAGACGCCCGTCTTCTCCACAAGACGCCCGGGCAGAGACCACCGAATCTGCCCGTCCCGTGCTAAAGACGCCCGGATTCCAAGGCAGACCAATTTCGTTTCTTCAAGCTTCAAGAAAGATGCCCATCCTTCCAAAACGACCGGCGTTTCCTTAAGTAGGGACTTAATCATCATTTAAGCCCTTAGTTAACCTAATTCCTACACCTAATCCTCACTATAAATACCCCATTAGTCTAATTAGAAGAGAATGTTCTTCTTAGCAATCTTTAGGGTAGTTAATATCAATCAAATCTCTCTTTAATATTGTAATCAACAATTAATCAAGTTTTAATACAAGTTTTATTTCCTTAATCTCTCTCTTGTTCATCCTTTATTTTGGGTAATTGAAGATTATTTGGGTTATTATTGGGAGATTGACAACCTTCGAATCAAGCATCAAGTACTTCTTTTATTCTTTGCTTTATTATTGGAATCATTAGTGTAATACTCCGTATTTATGAGTCTTTGGGTACTCTATCGAGTAGGCCTTACTCTGTCGAGTAAGGGTGAGTTGCGTTTTAAAATAGTTTCTGACCTGTTGGGTACTCGATCGAGTAACTAGGATACTCGATCGAGTAAGGGGGCACTCGATCGAGTACCTTAGCTACTCGATCGAGTAGCTCGGTTAGCGGGTGATAATTCGACGGGTTTTGTTAATAACACGGATTAATATATAAATCTTTCCGTCACTTTCATAATACACTTTTACAAACCTAATAACATTAAAAGGGAGATTCAAGTTACGTTCTTCGCATTCATCCGTGTTGTTGACAAATCCCGGAGCTTGAGAGGTCGGATTCCATCGTTCTTTATACCTTTGTGATCCTTGCGTCGAAGGGAAGATCTACATACCAATTTTATAGTATTTCTTTAAGTTTTGTTAAACCCTAATTTTGGGAACTGGGGGTTTTTATGATTTGTTAAGGTTAGATTGTGATTATGTGATTATGCGATTATGTGATAGGAGAAGGATTTGTAGAGGAGAGGTTTTGAGACAGCTGCTAGATCGTCTGATGATTGTGTTGCTTTCCAGGTAGGATTTCCTACTCAGTATTAGTCCCATAATGGGATGATTGTTGATGTGTTGTGATTGGTTGTTTGATATAGTAATTGTATTGTGATTGTGATTGTGATTGTGATCGTTGTCTATGGTTCGCGAGGCGTGGCCTCGGCTGAGTGAGGTCACTTGCGGGAGTGGCTTCACGCCCTAGTTTCGCCTTCTGTGGAACCCGCCACAGAAGGGATGTGCACATTAATGGACAGGGTTATCGCTCATTATGAGGAGCGGGGATTTGGTGGTACACGGCAGTGCGGTCCCCCACTGGCAGGGCTGGTCCAGTGGACAGTCAGTGATTGAGATTATTGGGATTGGCGTGATTGTGTGTGTGACGGTTAAGCTGTCTGTTTATCTTATTGTTTATATATTGAGTTGTGTGATTAGTACTGACCCTGTTTAAATGTTTTAAAAACTGTGGTGATCCATTCGGGGGTGGTGAGCAGTTATTGAGCAGGTATGATATGACGCGTATGGGATAGCTGGGATGAGTCATCACGTGGCGCTTAGAAGTCTTCCATTTGTGTCGGACGGTGTTTTGTAGCTTTGATAGTTTTAGCAGTAGACCGTCTGAGAATCTTGTATTTCTTTTTATCAGTTTGGAATTGCTATGTAATCACTTTAAACTTTATTTACTTTTAAAGTTGTTTCGTTATTGTCTCTTGAATATCATGCCTCGGGTAACCGAGATGGTGGCATCCTTATACCTGAGTGGTCCTGGTAAGGCACTTGGAGTATGGGGGTGTTACAAATGGTATCAGAGCGACGATCCTGAAACCTGTAACCAATGAATCTAATGAACCTAGGGAGTCTAATTAAAATGAACCCGGGGTAGAAGTTGTAGGAGCTAATGCAAAGACTTGGGAGACGTCCTAAAGTCGCGAACTCGCCCTACAATTTTGAACCGGTCACATGGGATATGAGTCGGGATCGCTATGTGCATACTTTGTGTGTTGTGTATCTATATAGTAAGGTGTTGTATGAATCAATGGATGTATACATGTGGAGGATGTGAGATGTGTAGTGAAGGATAATGATGATATGATTATAATTGTCATTGATTGAATACATGAATTGCAAGACGGTTGGTTTATAATGTTGTTTTGAATTGGTTGAAAAGATGAGTTAAGGAATTGCATGAGAATATGAAATTCATGTGGAGGACATGTTTATGTGATGGAAGTAAATTTTCTACTTTTGCTATGTTAGTAACATGTGAATAGGGGATTTCATGTCGTATATTATGTTATTGTGTACGTGAAGTTATAAAATAAGAGCATGTGGTTAAATCGTGATTGACAAGTTAAATAATCTATGTGCATGATGAATGTTGATGCTTGGCTTTGAACATAGTAACATATGATTAGCAATACTGGTTTTATGAGTACTGAGTCGTTTTGTCTACCTGGTGGTTGTTTACGTCGTTTGGGAAGTAAAAATCAATAGTTGTGTTTTTCGATTATAAAGAGGTTGTCTTTAAACTATTATAACTTGAGATGCATAAATGATTTTGATGTGATTCTAATTGGAGGTGATAGCTTTTCCTTTTACGATTCTAACGATAGGTCACACGCCCAAATCGACCAAGTAATGAGTGAGTTACGACTGTTTTACGAAAACTGGACAATGCTGAGAATTGGGTACTCGATCGAGTAACTAGGATACTCGATCGAGTAAGGTGGCACTCGATCGAGTACCTTAGCTACTCGATCGAGTAGCCCTGGTGATTTGTTTTACGTGCTTCTGATCTTCACCTACTCGATCGAGTAAGTCCCTTACTCGATCGAGTGGCCGGTACTCGATCTAGTGACCCCTGTTTTGGGTCATATGCTTATCTTTTGACATTCGTGCATATTATGGTTAATTCAAAGTTGTTATTTTACTTCTTATTGCATTGTTTTACATGTAAGTTGGTCTTGACGCGTAAGTTACCCAATCTTGTGGTGTAGTGAGTGGCACCTGTGGTGAGTATGAGTTCGGTGGGAGGACATGAGTTATATGTGGTTGTGATAGATAGTGAAAAAAGACAAGAAAGATTGTTATGGCTTAATTGAGACATAGAGCATGTTTTCTGAGATGAGATGAGTGATATGAGTTTGTGTTAAATAATGTAAGAGTAAGTGAATGTGGGCAAGGGATGATGTGAGTCTAAGGAACGTGAGAATAAAAAGATTGAAAGTAAGAAGGTGGATAGTGGCAGCTTGAGATGTGTAAAGAATTATGGAGGGAGATAGTTAGGAGTCGTGTGGGTTAAGGATATATGTAGTGAAAGTTCGTTTTAAAGGGGTTGAGAAGAGTGGTATACAGTGAATTTTATGGAGACATGTCGCGAGGTAGATTTGTACACAGTGAGTAAGTTTGGGAGATTTGGTTTATCAAGAGGTGAAACTACATGTGATTTCTTTGGGCATTTAACAGTATGAAAGGAATTTTGATTTCTAGAGAGGTACAAAGGAGATGTAATTATTTGAACAGTGAACGTTGATTTTATGGATAGATTAGTGGCAAGTGTGAGTGATACCATAATAAAGGAAAATCCATGGTAAAAAAAAAAAGGAGTGAGAAGATATCGATATAAAATAATGAGATGTGAGTCTTGGAGCAATGAGAAAGTAACCGGAACACTAAAGAGTTAGGAAGAGGTAATAAGGAGTTTTATGGTTAATTAATTTTGCCGAGAGTAAAAGAAAAGAATGAGGGGAGTAAAACTAGGAAGATGTTGACCGGGGTTATGTGACATAAAAGTGAGGAATTGTCGAGATGTATGATACTATCAAGAGTAAGTAAGTTAATGGTTATACAGGAGTCTCGGGACAACATGATTATTCATGGGCTTTGAGGAATTAAGGGAGTAAGAGGTTGATAGAGTAGCTGCACGGTATGAGATATTGGTGGAGAGTTAGATGACGCTACGGTCAAGGATAGTGTTGAAAAGAATGTTGTGGTAAATTTTGTTGATGGGTTTGATGTTCTTTATTTGGGGATGTTAACCAAAGATAGGAGAAAAACCGTGTTGTTTTGATATGAGTGTAAGAGGTTTGATATACGAGCAGTGGTGGTATTGTGGTGTTGTCACTAGTGGTTAAGGGTGATGATAGATAAGAAAGACAACAGTCCTAGAGAGGTTGATTTTACAAAGGCCGGATTGATATGTATGGTTGTAAGGGAGTATAAGATGTAGTTATATGAGGCGAACGCTAGTGGTTGAATATTAATGGTATGGCATGAGGTGATGGTTATGCGAATGTGAAAATATGTTATGAGGGGCATGCGAGTTAAGCTCGGACAACAGGTAACCTTTGTTGAGTGGTAACTTACGTGATCAGGATTGACTGGTTGGATGTGATTACGGGTCTGGGATATATAAATGTTTTTGTGAGGTTTTGACCTCACAAGGCGTGGTATGGTGTGATTATAATAAAGTTGTTATTTGAATGTTCTGTAATGCATGTTGAGTACGCTAATCTAATTGAATGATATTCAAAAAGGTAATAATTTGAGTGATCTGGCATGACTGGCTATACTTGTATGTATTCATGATACATGTCAAACTGTGATATGGTAAGAGGATGATATTCACGAGGTTATTATCTGTTTAATTCATATAATATGTTGCTTGTGATTTAGTAAAGTGGATTTGAGTAAGTTTTTCTTGTTCGAGAAGTTATGTTGAGCCAGTACTTATGGGATTGTGTAAGTTGTGATGACTATCGTTGTGGTTGTGGTGCCTCGGGTGGTGATCCGGGCACGATATTTAGTGTTGTGATGCGGGTATTTTCGCATCTGCGTGTGGGCTGTTGGTGGCGGTGTTGTGATGCCGTCACCGGATGTGGTGGAGTAGGCGGGATGCTTATGATTCGAGTTTTGAAAGTACATACCAGATTATACATAGATTGTTGTTTTGTTTGATGTTGCTCCTGCGAGTTTCGATTTGGTGCGAGATAGACATTGTCTTGTTTATTGATGTTTCTTACCAGTTCAGTTTTGGTATGAGAGTATAGTATGATATGAAGAGAGTTGTATATGTTTTCGTTGTTGTCATGGTATAGTGACATTCTATTGATGGGACACAGTCGTCAGAAGTTGTTACAGTACTTTTGATCTTGTTTTAAGATGAGGCTTTACACATAGTCATGGTAAGTGATCGATGGAACATGTGTTGTATTGATCTGGACGCTGCAGGTGGTTCATAATCAGATTTTGGGACAATGAGTGTAGGGTGTTGGGAATTAGTGTCATGTTAAGTTTTGTATGAGTTTTGCGGTAATAAAGAAAAGAACTTGAGGATCTAGTGTGAGTGTACGTAACAAGTGTGGATCGTGAGTTATGCTTTTGACGATAAGAGTTTTATGTAGTTTATATAGAGAGGTGTGTCATGTTGCGGTAATAGGGAACAAGTGAAGTTTTGGATTAAGTTAAGGATTTTGTGGTATAGGTTAGGTGGTGTGACGAGTGAAGTGAAGTATGAGAGTTGTTTAAGTAAGAGAGCCTTGGATATGTGCATGGCGAGTGTTTAGGTTCTAGGTGGTTATCTTTGACATGCGGTGGTGATGAGGATAATGAAAAGATATATCTAGGATTTAGTATTAGTAAGTTACGAGGACGTAACATTTATCTTAAGAGGAGTAGGATGCGATAAAAGAGATTTTGATGGTTGTACATATGGTAGTATATTTGGAAGTAGAGTGTTGGTGTAGCATAAGGTATGGATTTGTATATGTTGTGGTTGATAGTGTTAAAAGGTCATGGACGTGCTTGTAGTAGTTCAATGTTAGGAAAGCGAGAATACTTCGATAGTGTTGACAGTTGGATGATGAGGTTATAAGTGTGAGTAAACTTCGAGGACGAAGTTCCTTTTAAGGGTGGTAGAATGTAACATTCCGTTTGAGGTTTATGTAGTTGGTTATATATGGAGTTAGTGTCGGGAGAGTTTATGATGTAGTTGATACGACATCGTGAGCGAGGTGTGGAGGTAGGAATAGTTGGTAGAGTTGGTGTTAAGAGTTCATGGTTTCATGTTCTGTAAGTTGGGGTTTTGTTTTGAGTTCTTAGTAGCTTTGTTGCGTCTTGACCCAGTTAGTATGTTTGTTTTTATGTATGGGTTGAACTTCGGGGACGAAGTTCTTTTTAAGGAGGGAAGACTGTAATACTCCATATTTATGAGTCTTTGGGTACTCTATCCAAAGAGGCCTTACTCGTCGAGTAAGGGTGAGTTGCGTTTAAAATAGTTTCTGACCTGTTGGGTACTCGATCGAGTAACTAGGATACTCGATCGAGTAAGGGGGCACTCGATCGAGTACCTTAGCTACTCGATCGAGTAGCTCGGTTAGCGGGTGATAATTCGACGGGTTTTGTTAATAACACGGATTAATATATAAATCTTTCCGTCACTTTCATAATACACTTTTAAAAACCTAATAACATTAAAAGGGAGATTCAAGTTACGTTCTTCGCATTCATCCGTGTTGTTGACAAATCCCGGAGCTTGAGAGGTCGGATTCCATCGTTTTTTATACCTTTGTGATCCTTGCGTCGAAGGTAAGATCTACATACCAATTTTATAGTATTTCTTTAAGTTTCGTTAAACCCTAATTTTGGGAACTGGGGGTTTTTATGATTTGTTAAGGTTAGATTGTGATTATGTGATTATGTGATTATGTGATAGGAGAAGGATTTGTAGAGGAGAGGTTTTGAGACAGCTGCTAGATCGTCTGATGATTGTGTTGCTTTCCAGGTAGGATTTCCTATTCAGTATTAGTCCCATAATGGGATGATTGTTGATGTGTTGTGATTGGTTATTTGATATAGTAATTGTATTGTGATTGTGATTGTGATTGTGATCGTTGTCTATGGTTCGCGAGGCGTGGCCTCGGCTGAGTGAGGTCACTTGCGGGAGTGGCTTCACGCCCAGTTCGCCTACATGGAACCCGCCACGAAGGGATGTGCACATTAATGGACAGGGTTATCGCTCATTATGAGGAGCGGGGATTTGTTGGGTACGGCTGCGGTCCCCCATCGGCGGGCGGGTCCAAAGGACGTCGATGATTGAGATTGTTGGGATTGGCGTGATTGTGTGTGTGTGACGGTTAAGCTGTCTGTTTATCTTATTGTTGATATATTGAGTTGTGTGATTAGTACTGACGCCGTTTAAATGTTTTAAAAACTGTGGTGATCTATTCGGGGGTGGTGAGCAGTTTTTGAGCAGGTATGATATGACGCGTATAGGATAGCTGGGATGAGTCATCACGTGGCAGTTAGAAGTCTTCCGCTGTGTCAGACGGTGTTTTGTAGCTTTGATAGTTTTAGCAGTAGACCGTCTGAGAATCTTGTATCTCTTTTTATCAGTTTGGAATTGCTATGTAATCACTTTAAACTTTATTTACTTTTAAAGTTGTTTCGTTATTGTCTTATGAATATCATGCCTCGGGTAACCGAGATGGTGGCATCCTTTGTAACACCCCCATACTCCAAGTGCCTTACCAGGACCACTCAGGTATGAAGACATTACCATCTCGGTCGCCCGAGGTATGATAATCAAATAGCCAAAACAGAAACAACGTTTAATTATAAATGCTTTAGCGAAGAGTTACAATCCTCAAACCAAACTGAAAGTACAATACATTATTCCAAACTATCTGTTCTCAACTGAAATGTAAATAAATGCTAGACTACAGCGGAAGACTCTATCGTCACGTCGTGGCCATCCCATATATCCCAAAGACTCATCTCTATACCTGCTCAATATCTGCTCACCATCCCCGAATGGATCACCGCAGTTTACAAAACAACACCGGGGTCCGTACTAATCACACAATCAATATAGATAACAATAATAAGACAAACAGACAAATGAATCACACACACACACAACACCACCAACACCCATCATCTCAATACGACCGTCCACCGGACCAGCCACGCCAAAGGGGGACCGCACCGTTCCCACCTAAGCCCCGCTCATCGTACGAGCGATAACCCTGTCCCATTAATGTGCACATCCCCTCCCGTGGCGGGTTCCACGAAGAGCGAAACTAGGGCGTGAAGTCACTCCCGCAAGCGACCCCACTCAGCCGAGAACGCATCTCGAGAACCATCAACAACCAATCACAATCTCAATCACAATCACAATCATCATATCAAACAACTAACTACAGCACATCACCAATATCCCATTATGGGACTAATACTGAGTAGTAAATCCTACCTGGAAAGCACAACAAGCAGACGGTATCTACAGCTGTATCAAAACGCCTCTTCTACGAATCCTCCTCCTAACACATATCACATAAAGACTACACATCACATACTACTCATAAAACCCCCAATCCCTAAATTAGGGTTTAACCAAACTTAACGAAACATTATAAAAATTATGTTAAAAGCTTACCCTTGACGCAAGGAACTCAACGATACGAACTACGACACGAACTGACCGTCTGAACTCCGGGAATTGCTAAGAATGCGATTAGGAAGATGAAGTGGTTGCTTTCTCTCTTAAACAGGGTTTTAGGTTTTGTAAAAGTAATTTAAAACAATGACGAATATGTTTAAATACCTTAATCGCATAATTAACAAAACCCGAGAAAACTCCCCGTAAAACCGGACACTCGATCGAGTACCCAAGGTACTCGATCGAGTACCCCCTTACTCGATCGAGTACCCCCTTACTCGATCGAGTACCCCAGCTACTCGATCGAGTACCCAACAGGTCAGAAACTATTTTATTTCGCAACT
Source organism: Silene latifolia (assembly GCF_048544455.1). Lineage (NCBI taxonomy): Eukaryota > Viridiplantae > Streptophyta > Magnoliopsida > Caryophyllales > Caryophyllaceae > Silene > Silene latifolia. The sequence goes on along the minus strand of NC_133531.1, from coordinate 124,124,470 downwards.
TGCCCTTACTCGACAGAGTAAGGGCTACTCGATAGAGTACCCCAAGACTTATAAATACGGAGTATTACAGTCTTCCCTCCTTAAAAGGAACTTCGTCCCCGAAGTTCAAACCACTACTAAACAAAGGTACTCCCCTAACATTCCCGACTCAGCAACCGAACAGAAAACATGATACTAACCCAACTTATCCCGACAACCATCCCGACACAACATATAAAAGGTGTATAAAACTCTTAAAAACTCTCGCGATCATCTCCTACCCCCCTAAAAGAAACAAGGTTACGTCCCCGTAACCATACATACCTGATCAAAAAGGAAAGGGTAACGTTCTTTCATGATATCCTCTGCCTCCCATGTAGCTTCCTCAGTCTCGTGGTTAGACCAAAGGATCTTAAGCTAAACTGTCTCACCACTCCTAGTCTTTCTAACCTTTCGGTCTAGAATCTGCTTAGGCACCTCAAGATATGATAAGGACTCATCTAGCTCTAAGCTCTCTGCCTCTAACACATGTGACGAGTCACTCACATACTTCAGCAGCTGCGATACATGAAACACATTATGCACTCTCTCCAACGCAGCTGGTAAAGCCAGACGATAAGCAACTTCCCCAACTCGCTCTAAGATCTCATAAGGCCCTATAAACTTCTGACTTAGCTTGCCTTTCTTCCCAAATCTCATAACCCCACGCATCGGAGACACTTTCAGAAGAACCTTGTCCCCAACTTGAAACTCTATGTCCCGACGATGTAGATCTCGCATAACTCTTTTGTCGATCCCGGGCGCTCTCATCCGTTCCCCGATCATCTTAATCTGTTCCACCATCTCATGCACCATCTCTGGTCCTAAAATCACCGCCTCAAGACTATCGTCCCAACAGATTGGACTCCTACATCTCCTCCCATACAAAGACTCAAACGGTGCCATACCAATACGGTGTGATAGTTTGTTGTTGTAAGAAAACTCTATCAAGTCCAACCTCTGCTCCCAGCTACCACCAAAATCCATCACACAAGCTCGCAACATATCCTCAAGGGTCTTGATTGTTCTCTCATCACGATCCATCGCAGGATGAAATGTCGTACTCATCTTCAAATCTGTTCCCAACGATTCCTGCAACTCCTTCCAAAACCTCGATATAAACCTCGCATCTCTGTCAGACACTATGTCCTTAGGGACTCCATGTAACTTAAGCACGTTCTTTCGATAGGCCATAGCCAATTGTGCCTTAGTCCATGTATCTTTCATTGAACAAAGTGAGTCGACTTGGTCGACGATCCACTATCACCCAAATCATGTTGTTACCTTGTTGACTCTTAGGCAAACCCACAATGAAATCCATGGAAATGGATTCCCACTTCCACTCAGGCACCTCTAAAGACTGAATCTTACCTTGTGGTCTTCTCTGTTCCCCTTTAACTCTTTGGCATGTCAAACAACGGGACACAAACTCAGCTGTCTCTTTCTTCATCCCAGGCCACCAAAACGTTTTCTTCAAATCCTTGTATAGCTTGTCTCCCCTGGATGAACCGAATATGGTGTGCAATGCGCTTTTGTCATGATCGTCTTTTTCAACTCCTCATCATTAGGAACACACCACCTACCATCAAACCTCAAACTACCATCTGTATGAATTGAAAACCGGGACACTGTCCCTTTCTCTACTCCAGCTCTCCACTCAACTATCTTAGGATCCAAAGCCTGTTTACCTCGAATATCATCATAGAACTCAAGTCGTCTTCATCATATCACCCATGGCATCTCCTTTCTGCATCATATGGATCCCAAAGCTCGCTACCTCATCCCTCAGCCTCATCAAAGATAGAGCTGTACACAAGGAATGTACACTCTTCCTACTCAAGGCATCAGCAACAACATTGACCTTCCCTTCATGGTAGATAATCTCCATGTCGTAATCGCCAATCAGCTCCATCCACCTCCTCTATCTCATGTTCAACTCCTTCTGCGTGAAGATGTACTTAAGACTCTTGTGATCAGAAAATACCTTAAAGATTGCTCCATAAAGGTAATGCCTCCAAATCTTGAGAGCAAACACCACCGCACCCAACTCCAGATCATGAGTAGGGTAGTTCTCCTCATAAGGCTTCAACTGCCTAGAAGCATAGGCAATCACTTTACCATTCTGCATCAACACACATCCCAACCCATTCTTCGAGGCATCTCAGATAAACCTCGAAATTCTCGCTCCCTTCAGTAATGCGAGGACAGGAGCTGTGGTCAAATGCTCCTTTAATGTTTGGAACGCCGTCTCACAATTCTCATCCCAACGAAACCTGTTCTCCTTCCTCATCAACGCTGTCATCGGTCTAGCTATCTTGGAGAAATCTTTCACTAATCGTCTGTAGTATCCAGCTAAACCCAAGAAACTCCTAACCTCAAAGAACATTCTTCTGCTTCCCACTTTGTCACTGCCTCAATCTTCGCCGGATCCACAGCTACCCCATCTTTAGAGATCACATGCCCCAGAAAAGCAACTTTCTCTAACTAGAACTCACACTTGGACAGCTTAGCATACAACTCATGATCCCTCAAAGTCTGCAACACGATCCTCAGATGCTCCTCATGCTCCTCCTTAGTCTTAGAGTAGACTAAGATATCATCGATAAACACCACCACAAACTGGTCCAAGAACTGTCTGAAGATTCTATTCATAAAATCCATAAACACTGCCGGCGCATTAGACAACCCAAACAACATCACCACATACTCATAATGGCCATACCTTGACGTGAAAGCTGTCTTCGGTATGTCCACCTCTCTAATCTTCACCTGATGGTACCCCGACCTCAAATCAATCTTAGAAAAGATCACACCACTCAACGATCGAACAGGTCATCTATCCTTGGCAAAGGATACTTGTTCTTTATTGTCACACGGTTCGGCTCCCCGTAATCTATGCACGCCTCAAGCTCCCGTCTTTCTTCTTCACGAATGTAATCGGTGCTCCCCAAGGCGATACACTTGGTCTAATGTATCCCTTCTCTATCAAATCATCCAACTGCTTCCTAAGTTCCTCCATCTCCTTAGGACCCATACGGTACGGTGCCTTAGAGATTGGCCCCGTCCCTGGCTTCAACTCTACGGTGAAATCTATCTCCCTCTTCGGTGGCAACCCCTAATCTCCTCTCGAAAAACATCTGCAAACTCTCCCACCACTGGTATCTCATCAACTGTCGGACTCTCTATCCGGTCATCTCTCACATGGCACAGGATCAAAGGACATCCCTTCCTCAGATAAGACTTCAAGGTAACAGCTGCAATCAACTTAACTTTGGGTTTGACTAGAAACCCACGGTAAGACACACTAACACCCTTTGGACCTCTTAAGGACACTTTCTTTTGATGACAGTCTATCTTAGCTTTATACTTTCCTAACCAGTCCATCCCAACTATCATCTTAAAACCATTAAAAGGAAACTCTAGCAAGTCTACAGGGAAATCGACTTGCCCAACTATCAAAGATACATCTCTAAACAACCTCCCACACGATACAGACTCACCCGAAGGTATGAAAACTTGCTCACTGACAGACTCATATACTCTCAAACCCAACTGTTTTACATGACTCGAAGACACAAACGACTGAGAAGCCCCCGAATCAAACAAAACAAACGTAGGAATACCATTAACAAGGAACGTCACGGATAACATGCGCATCTTCCTCACCGCTTTCTTCTCCATCATGAACAACTTGCCATCGGTCTTCCGCCCACCTCCTGGACAAGATCTTGGGCGATGCGGTCGGCTTAGCACCCGACCCTTGATTGTTGTTGTTGTTCGTCGGTGTCTTCGATAAGAATTACCGCCGTTGCGGTTGCCTCCACTGGTAACTCGACTTCCCGGTTTGGCCATGATCCACCCGGCCGTTGCTCGCGAAGCTCGTGCGGCAGTCTCGAAAGATCCCGGTGCACTCGTGCACTCATGTCTCTTGTGGCCTACACCACCACAACCAAAGCAGGTCACTCCCCAACTATTACTCACACTCCCGCGGCCACGCCCAAAGGAAGCCCCAGCACTGAACCCTGACCCAGAAGAAAATCCTTTAGACTGATTGAGGTTGCCTTTCTTGTGATTCGATTGGCCACCACCCTCACTCTCAGACTTCCTCTTTTCACCACCAGACCTCTCCTGAGCCATCTCCACCAGCCTCTCCGCTCTTCCAGCCCTCTCATAAGCTTCCTTAACATCGGTAAGGATTCCCACGGGTAACTTATCCATAATCGTGGTAGTCAACCCTCTCTCAAACCTCAATACCAGGTTCTCCTCACTCAAACCCATATCCTCAGCATACCTGGACTTCTCATTGAACTGTCTGTAGTACTCGGCTACCGACATCTCAGCGGTCATCTTAAACTTATCAAACTCTTCCCTCAACTTACTCCTCACATGCTCCTATGCACGAACTCCTTTCTCACAAAATTTCTACGAAACTCCTCCCAAGGTATAGCAGGTAAGCCTTGATTGGTGTATATCTCCTTAGCACTCACCTTCACCGAATCCCACCACTTGCCCGCGCCTCCCTCGTATAGAACGCAGCCTGCTCCACCCTCATCTCATCAGGACAATGAACCAAGTCTAAGATGTTCTCCATCTCTCTCAGCCAACTATCAAGCAGATTAGGCTCCCCAACTCCCTTGTATTCTTTCGGGTTAAACCTCGCAATATAGAGGCTGATTTTAGAATGATCAACCTCCTTCTCCTTACTCTTATCCTTATCCTTATTCACTCTCTTCAGGGTCTCAGTAAGAGCGTCCTGGTGCTCTAACATCTTAACGATGTCATCCAAGGTCATAAGCTCAGCTCTCGCGTACAAAGCAGTTCTCTTGGGCGGCATCTTGAAGCTATATAAGAAAGGGGTAAACATAAACACACGTACTAAACCTCAAAACACGAAAACACGCTGCCCGGAACCCACTCGATCGAGTTCCCAAACACACTCGATCGAGTAACGGGCTACTCGATCGAGTGCCCCACGTACTCGATCGGGTACCCAAACTCCAGAATCAAACAGACCTTCTGATCTCTTACCTACTCGATCGAGTATCTAGGCTACTCGATCGAGTGACCCCCTACTCGATCGAGTACCCCTAGTTACTCGATCGAGTGCCCCAAGACTCGATTCTGGACTCAAAATTGCCAAAAACCTACCCGATCGAGTCAGTCTCACTCGATCGAGTAACACTAACTTGTAAAAGCTACCCGCATGTTACGTCATATGCTAACATGCTAAACTTTATAAATCACATATTATGTCATAACAATCATGCTACACATCTTTTCTATATCTACAAGATCATTTCATCATGCTATTAATTGCCACGTTGTAAAGCATTCAACATGTTATCATTTCATCAACAGTTTCTATACATAACATCACTTTTCTTTCACCTCCTCAACTTTCAATTCGAACATCCATCAATCAACACATCCATCACATTTGTAAACAAGTTAACTAAACACACATACGACAAACACTTCCCCCATGTGACCGGTTCAAAGTTGTAGGGCGACCCCCGCGACTTTAGGACGTCTCCCAAGCCTTTGCACTAGCTCCTACAACTTTTACCCCGGGTTCATTTTAATTGACTCCCTATGTTCATTAAGTTCATTGGTTACAGGTTTCAGGATCGTCGCTCTGATACCATTTGTAACACCCCCATACTCCAAGGGCCTTACCAGACCACTCGGGTATGAAGACATTACCATCTCGGTGCCGAGGTATGATAATCAAATAGACAAAACAGAAACAACGTTTAATTATAAATGCTTTAGCGAAGAGTTACAATCCTCAAACCAAACTGAAAGTACAATACATTATTCCAAACTATCTGTTCTCAACTGAAATGTAAATAAATGCTAAACTACAGCGGAAGACTCTATCGTCACGTCGTGGCCATCCCAGATATCCCAAAGACTCATCTCTATACCTGTTCAATATCTGCTCACCATCCCCGAATGGATCACCGCAGGTTTACAAAACAACACCGGGGTCAGTACTAATCACACAATCAATATAGATAACAATAATAAGACAAACAGACAGCTGAACTGTCACACACACACACAACACCACCAACACCCATCATCTCAATACTGACTGTCCACTGGACCAGCCCTGCCAGTGGGGGACCGCAGCCGTTCCCACCTAAGCCCCGCTCATCGTACGAGCGATAACCCTGTCCCATTAATGTGCACATCCCCTCCCGTGGCGGGTTCCACGAAGGGCGAAACTAGGGCGTGAAGTCACTCCCGCAAGCGACCCCACTCAGCCGAGAACGCATCTCGAGAACCATCAACAACCAATCACAATCTCAATCACAATCACAATCATCATATCAAACAACTAACTACAAAGACATCACCAATATCCCATTATGGGACTAATACTGAGTAGGAAATCCTACCTGGAAAGCACAACAAGCAAACGATATCTACAGCTGTATCAAAACGCCTCTTCTACGAATCCTCCTCCTAACACATATCACATAAAGACTACACATCACATACTACTCATAAAACCCCCAATCCCTAAATTAGGGTTTAACCAAACTTAACGAAACATTATAAAAATTATGTTAAAAGCTTACCCTTGACGCAAGGAACTCAACGATACGAACTACGACACGAACTGACCGTCTGAACTCCGGGAATTGCTAAGAATGCGATTAGGAAGATGAAGTGGTTGCTTTCTCTCTTAAACAGGGTTTTAGGTTTTGTAAAAGTAATTTAAAACAATGACGAATATGTTTAAATACCTTAATCGCATAATTAACAAAACCCGAGAAAACTCCCCGTAAAACCGGACACTCGATCGAGTACCCAAGGTACTCGATCGAGTACCCTCCTACTCGATCGAGTACCCCACTACTCGATCGAGTACCCAACAGGTCAGAAACTATTTTATTTCGCAACTTGCCCTTACTCGACAGAGTAAGGGCTACTCGATAGAGTACCCCAAGACTTATAAATACGGAGTATTACATCCTTATACCTGAGTGGTCCTGGTAAGGCACTTGGAGTATGGGGGTGTTACAATTAGTAGGTATAATCCTCGTAATCCCTCTTTAATTATTGTTAATCACTTTCATTTATTCATCATGTTTCACTTTGTTGGTATGATTGACAACCTTGCTAGCATGTTCAACATGATAATGAGTGAGTAGTTCCTTAGCTAGGGTTAATGGGTAATTAGGGGAAACCAACATGGGGAATGATTCATGTTTAAATTAATATGCTTTCATGGTTTATTTGCTTGCTTGTTATGATCTCAACTCATGCACATGTTATGTTTGATGAAATGCGAGCCTATGAATCCTTGCATTTTTTACCCATCGCCTATCTTTTCAATGAGACTTGTAAGACATAAATCAACTCGAGTCTCATTAGACCATGCATGTTGTTGAGTAAGGAAGACTAAGTCGACTTGTAAGTGTTGTACAATCTAATTGATTCGGCTCCGGGACCCAAACTTTCCTAGGATTGTAAGATATAAACCAACTCAATCCATCACAACAATAATTGCTTGCTTATAATTTGAGAACATGTTTGTATGATCAATTCCCATGAATCCCCTATGACCCCATGACACCCTAGTGCTTTTTATCAATTGTTTACAACCCTTTTAATTCATCTTGCTTGTTTACTTTCATTGCTATTTAGTTTAGTGAACTTCTACATCAACCCCAATTGTGACACCCCTAAGACACCACTAGTTGCAATAGAAATCTCATCTAAATTCCCGTCCCTTGGGATCCGACCTTTACTTGCCTCTTTACTAATTGTAGAGTTGTTTGTGAAGCTATAAATTGTGTTTTGGTCTAGGTGCTCCTAACGACAAGTTACCAAAAAGATATAGTATATCCCACCAAAAATGGCGCCGTTGCCGGAGACGGTGTTAACTTGATTTAGATTTTCTTATATTGTTATTAGTTGTGTCTTTCTTTGCCTTGGGGAAGTAAAACTCCTCAAGGTTTGTTCTAATTGTTTTCGAGTTGTTTGATATTTTGCATGTCTAGAAGGTCACAAGGTGACTTGTTACCCTTTGATCGCGAAATTGAAAGAACTTTGACAACCAATAGAAGACTTGCTAGGAGAAATTTGAGAGGTATTGGTGAGGTTGTAGATATTCAACCAACTATTGAGTTCATCAACCCTTTTGCAAGAGAAGGTGAGGAGAACCCAACACAAAATACAACACAAAATCAACCCACAATGCCTAAGTTTTCATCACATTCCGTACCCACCGAGGAGAACCCACCCAATGGTACTCCCACACCACAACATCTAACCGGAAATTTTATTGCCAAATCCGCATTTATCCAATTAGTCGAAAGAAGCCAATTTGGGGAGATGCCTAGTGAAGACCCTCACTCTCATATGGAGACTTTTTGTGACTATTGTGATGCGATTTCTCAAACCGGTGTAACTCAAGACCAAATTCGATGGGTCTTATTTCCTTTTTCTCTAATTGGCACCGCGAAACAATGGTTGAAAGGCCTTGATAAGGCTACTCTCGGAATTGATTCTTGGAAAAAGTTGGCTCTAGCTTTCTACAAAAAGTTCTATCTACCGGAAAAGACTAACATGCTAAGAGCTCAAATTACGGGTTTTAAGCAAAGGGATGAAGAATCTTTGTATGAAGCTTGGGAGCGATTTAAGGGAATTTGTCGCTCATGTCCTCACCATGGACTTAGCGAGTGGTTCTTGGTACAACAATTTTGGAACGGTCTTTATGAAGATTCAAGGAACATTCTCAACATGGAATCAAATGGAATGTTCACCGAAGTTGATGACAATCAAACTTGGAATAAAATTGAGGAAATGGCGGTCCATAACTCACAATATAGTAGACCTCACAAGGCTACTAGAGGAGGAAAGCATGAAGTGGACTCCATTACTCAATTGGGTGCTCAACTTAGTGCTCACATTGATACCATCAATTTGAAGTTTGAAAAAGCTATGGCTAGACTTGAAGAAGCCTCAAAATCACCAAAGCATCATGTTAATGCCATGACGGCATCTTCATCAATCCCAAGTGGGATATGTGAGAATTGTGGAACTTTGACACATGACCAAAGTGAATGTAGGGGAACAAATGAACAAGTAAATGCTTTCCAAGCATACAAGAGTGGTACCCCTTATTCCAACTATTACAATGAAAACACCAAATTCCATCCAAATCTCTCATACAAAAGCCAAAATGTTCAAAACCCTTAAACAACATACACCCCACCTCCAATGAGAAACCAAAATCAAGGACCTTTTTACAACCAAAACCAAGGTTACCAAGATCAATCTCCATACAATCAACAAAATGACCAAGGTTTTGATGTTCAAAAAGCGGTCCTTCAAATGCAAAAAAATCAACAAGAGTTTTTCACTCAAATGCAAAAAGATAGTCAAGCAAAGGAAACCACCATCAACAACATCCTAGCTCACACCAAAATGTTGGAAACCCAATTGACTCAACTAGCATCTTCAAGCTCACAAAGACAAAAGGGGCAATTACCACCTCAAAGTAATCCCCCAAGATATGAAACGGTTAGTGCCATTCACTTGAGGAGTGGTACAAGGTATGAAGCACCGAAGAAGCAAGTTGAGGATGAAGTTGTGGAAGCTAGTGACAAAGAAGAAATTGTGCAAAACTCCAAGGATGGAGAACCATCAAAAGAAGAAATTTCAAAGAAAAATGAAGACAAGGTCAAGGAGAAGGAGCCCATTATGATTAGACTTCCTTTTCCAAGTCGTCAAGCCAAGCCCAAATTTGATATGACCAACTTGGAAAATTTATGGAAATTGTGAAGAATTTGGAAGTCTCAATTCCTTTCACGGAATTAATCAATCACGTGCCGGCCTATGCAAAATACATGAAAGACATCCTCACAAATAAGAAGTCGATCCACAAGCTTGAGACTATCGCCTTCACTAAGGTGAGTAGTGCAATACTTCAAGGAAGTTCACCTCCAAAACTTAAAGATCCGGGAAGCTTCTCAATACCGTGTACCATTGGCGACACCACGATCAACAAAGCCTTATGTGATCTAGGGGCTAGTGTGAGTGTTATGCCGTACTCGGTGAGTAAAAGGTTGGGGATGGGAGAGATTAAATGCACCAATATCACACTCCAAATGGCCGATAGATCGACGAAGACACCATTAGGGATATGGGAAGATGTTCCCGTACGAATTGGGAAATTTTTCATCCCGGTGGACTTTGTCATTGTTGACATGGAAGAAGACTCCAATAATCCAATCATTCTAGGAAGACCTTTCTTACACACCGCGGGTGCGGTAATTGATGTGAAGCATGGAGAGCTCACTCTAGAAGTGGGAGATGAGAGCATAACTTTCAATCTTGACAAGACCATGAGAGCTCCCCGTTTGCATGAACCATGTTTTATGGTTGATCATTATAGCCGGAAGGATGATAGGAAGAAGTCGGAATTCCAATGGAAGAATAAAATTGAAGATGCTCCATTCAAAGAGCAAGTGAATTGTAACAAAGAGAGCTTGAAAAGCTCACCAAATTCAAGCAATGAAGAGGATGGCCTAATTGGCCAAGACAAGAAAATGGGAGAGTTGTCTCTATCAACTCAAGAGATCTTTAGTGATCAAGTAGATGAAGTTTGTGGTCTTTGGGACGATGAGTTTGAAGGGATTTTCAATCCCTATATTGGTAATGGTATCGATCAAGACCGAAACAAGGGCAAAGATCTATTGAAGATCTTTATCATAACAATGAACAAGCTTTTGATTACTTCTTCAAGGTGTTGAGCAACATCAACAACACCTTGGACATGCCCCCATGACATCTCACTAAGGATGAGAGTTTGGTGGAGTCCTCCCTAAACCACCATTTGTAAATATTTCTAACTCCCTAACTCGCATTTTAATTCTTACATTGCATTTTTGTCATTCTTTGATTTTTATGCTTTGATCAAGATAATTATCATTTTTGAGAGAAGTGAGGGAGGGAATAATGATTTTAATTGATGTGTAGTGCTTTAGCTTAGTATGGGGATAGCAATTGCCTAGGCTATTCATGCCTTAGTAGTGCCCCCACAATGAGGAACACGGGATTTTGAAGAATGAAAAATGACAAGGGATATGCAAGTACACGGATGGAACTGAATCCGGGTAAAAGGGGCAGAATCCGAGCGTTTTTAAGAGAATCCGCCCGTCTTCAGGCAACCCGGGCGTATTTGTCAAAAGACGCCCGTCCCTCTGAGCTGAATTTTTGAAATTTTGGGACTGTTAACAAATCCGAGCGTCCTGCAAAAGAATCCGCCCGTCTCCAGAAAGACGCCCGTCCTGCAAGAAAAGGCGCCCGTCTTTTTGGCTGAGAAAAACAAGAAAAAATCACTGAAAAGGAATCCGCCCGTCTTCAGTGAAAGACGCCCGTCCCGCAGTTGAACAATCCGAGCGTCTTTGCTGAAAGACGCCCGTCTTTAGGCGAGAATTCTGAAGCCAAAACAGGCAGAATCCGGCCGTCCCGAAGGAAAGACGCCCGTCTTCCCCCTGCAATTCAAATTTTCCGGGTCTTTTATAAACCCCCTCCCACATTCATTTCTTCATTCAAAACACTACCCATAAACCCCAAAACTCAAAACCCTCATCCTCTCCATCACCAAAACAAGATTTCCTCAACCACATTCATCAAAATCAAATCAAAACATCCTTCTAACAAAAATTAATCACTCCTCTTTCAACAAAAATCAAACCAAGCACCAAAATCTTCAACCTTTGAGTCGATTTTTGAATTTATAAAGGCAAAGCCTTTCATCTTAAAATCGATTTGGGTACACTTGGAAATTGAAGATTTTCACTCTTTTCTTGGTTTAAACATCAATGGCAAGGACAAAAGGAGCAACAAAGGCACCTAAAGCAAAGGCACTCTCAACAAGACAAAAGAGTCTTCAAGCAAAGAAAGCCTCATTGGCTATGGTGATAGCTAGTTCAAACTTGGAAGTGCAACAACAACAACCTCCCTTGGAAGCAACAACATCAACAACTCTGGAAATTGCTCAACTTTCGAACTATCCGGAGGTAATTTTCATCTCTAACTCCCATAGGGAAACATTTACCAAGTATGCTAGAAAAGCCTTTCTATCCACCAAGTTTATTTGTGAAGATGCCTTAGATAAGTTGGGTGTCCTTGAGCAAACTAAAGCCTTCTTTGAAGCCATGGGGTTGGGAAAATTGTTTGCAACAAAAGAATTGACATACCCCTCCCTTACCTTAGAATTCTTGAGTTCTTTGAAAGTTACAAAGGTAGAGACTATGGAAAACATCGAGTTCCGCCTAGCTAATGTGAGTAGGCGCATCACCTTTGAGGAAATGGGTAAAGCATTGGGTCTTAGTGATTCACCTAGTTATTTCAAGAATGTTGGCAAGTATGACCCCGCTCCTCTTTGGGAGGCGATTTCCGGAAGGAAATTTGAGAACTATCATGCTAGTCGCGCTCTATTAGTCCACCATCCGGGTATTAAAGTGTGGCACAAGGTCATAGGGAATACCATCATTGCAAGAAAAGACACCAACCACTTTACCAAGCTCGATTGTGTTCTTCTTGAGTCGGCCTTAAATATTGGAAAGGAATTCACCAAGCCTTTTAATTCTCTAAGGCTTTTGGTGGATAGATGGCTAAATGTTGATTGTGGGAAGCAAGGCACCACCGTTATTGTGAATGGAGGTCTAGTCACTCTTTTGGCTAAGTACTTTGATCCGAGCTTCAACAAGGATAGCAAGTATGTGGCGAAAAAGGGTGGTCATCTCATTGATGTGGATGCTATGATTAACAAGTACAAGTGGGTTACTCATAACCCTCTTGACACCAACTATGGGTGGCTCACTAGTGAGGCTAGATCTTTTACTTTGCCTTCGAAGATTTGTCGTTTAAGTGTCCATCGGATCAACTACCTCCTTCCCCTCTCAAAAGAAGCCGAATACATCATCCGACAACAAAGGGGTGAAATTGAAATGCCCTCCTCTTCCATTGTCACACCACCTTATCCTTTCAAGTACCAAGAGTTCAAACCCGAAGGTGTTGAAGCAAGCAAAGATTATATGACTCTTCTTATGCAAGAGATGCACAAGCAAGCTTTTAAGGATCGGGAAGATGCTTACTTAGCCCAATATCCACCCCTCCTTCATTTAGCTAGGCAAGGACTACTTGATCCTTCATGTCCTTTGCCTAGTTGGGCGGATAGGGAAGTCTTCTTTCCGAGTGCATCTAGGGGTGAGATTCCAGGTGACGATGAGGTTGTCGGTGATGCGGTTGTTGATAGCATTGATGAAGAGGCTAGTGAAGAAGAAGAAGAGGATGATGAACAAAGTGAACAAGAAAGTGAAGAAGGAAATGGTGATGAGTCCACTTCTATTGAGGAAGATGATGATATGATGATATGGTGGAAGATTAGCAAGCTTTGGAGGCTCCTACCCTCTTGAGGTTTGCTTACTTCTTTCTTTGTTTTATTTATCAATCTTGATCATGGTTGGAGTAGTCCTAGCAACATAGAGGACTAACACCTCGGCCCCATTGAGGTGTTCTTATTTTATTGTTCCCAACTTTTGAAAATCCAAAATGACAAATTTAGTTTCATGCATTGCATCTTGTGTGCATGAACTACACCCAACCTTAGGACATTAGAAATAATGTCTAACTCGGTTTGGGGAAGTACATGCATACGCAACGGGAGGTAATCAAAATTACGCTCTCCGTCATAAACAAAAAAAAAACCATGCATCATGTAGTGTAGATTAGTGTAGCTTGCATTTAGTGTAGAATTCATGCATCATTGTTGCATGATTTCCCATCATTTTGGCCATTGAGGACAATGCCCATATTAGTGTGGGGATGGGGAATTCTAACTTGACTCTTATTCAAAAATCCAAAAAAAATTGAAAAATTTCGAAAAACCATAAAAATTTGAAAAACCAAAAACAAGTTCATTTCCTTTGTAGTGTAGTCATGTATATATTGTTGTATATATTGTGTTTGTTTTATCCTTGTTCACATTGATCGACTACGCCACATCCGAGACATGAGGATATTGAAGACCGCATGGTATGATCCTTCCAATCTCCTTTTTCCTCTTTATGTTAATGACTATGTGGCTTTATTTTGATTGATGCGGTATTACAATGTGAACTTAGGACTTGCATTTAGTGTATATGTCATATTAGTTGGTAGAATCATTTGCATTAGGATGTTTATATGTTAGTTGCATCATGGCATGTAGTTGCATGTTAGAAAATTTTGCGAAACCGTCTACTTGGGAAGCTTGACAAGTGTATATAGGCCCTAGTAGATGCTTTTTCTTCTTAAGACTTTGCTTGTTAGAATACTTGTAAAACACCCTAGGATGTGTCATGCTAGTATCCTTTGACCCATGGATTAAGGCCTAGTCAAGAGTACCTTGTGGTGTGATAACTCATTGGCTACCGTTTATTCCAAGGTGACCCTTGAAACCATGCATCCATCCATCATCCATGTTCTACCACATTTTTGTCATCAAAGGGAATGGGCACAAAAAGAAATTGATTTGAGTTCAATGAAATGAAAAGTGAAAGAAAGTTTGCAAAATGTATCAAATGAAAAGAGGAGCAAAAATAGAACTCCTAAAGCTTCAAATATAAGCCACCCTCACTACATATGGGGTGACTTTGAAAATGTTCAAAAGAAATGCAAAGAAAAGTTGAAAGTTGTCAAGTGTTGAAATGCCAAAAATCAAAAAGAAATGGCAAGAAAGTGTTCTCAAATGTTATATGCCACAAGAAATTGGAGGGAAAAACAAAAACAAAAGCAAACTTCCAAAGTGAAACTCAAATATCTATCGATCCCTTTATCCATCGTATCCATTTTTGTGCATGGTAGAGAGGGGACGACCTTCTTCTTGTCTAGGCAAGAAGGGGAATTCCGCGATCCTCCAGTGTTTCTAACACCATAGGGAGTCTATTCTTGACAAAAGCATTTAACGATTGAGGACAAAGGTACCCTAGCTTGACATAACTTGGAGGTGATTTATTGGTATCCTTCTAGGCTTAGTAGTTTGAAGAAATTGCATCTATGAAGGAGTGTGTACCCTTGAATTGCTTCCCTTGTAGATAATTTCCGCCACTTAGATGAGGAAAGTGGCTATTCTTTTGCAGATGCATCCATTATTTGATTTTGTGTGCTTAATGTTTGGATGTGTCGCCATTTTGGCAAGACCCACCTTGCCTTGCAAGAAGGCATCCTACCTCATGGTTGTCTTGTTGTAAGTTGAAGAGGCGGAGTGAGACCCGCTAATTGTCTCATATCGGCTATGTTATTAGGTTAGTTTAAATAATGGTCCTAGTCTTTGTCACCTCTTTACTCGGGACGAGCAAAGGTTCGGTTTGGGGATATTTGATGTGACCATAATTAGAGCACATTTAGTCCCCGAATTAGCCTTGTTCCCATGCTTTTTAGTGCATATTTGGGTCATTTATTGTCTTTAGTTCTTTGTTTTGCATATTCTTTGAGGTTTTGATCGCTTGGTAGGAAAGGAGTGCAAACCTTGCATTTTTATGGCAAAATGAGACTAAATTGATTGAATTCAAATGACCAAGCATCAAGGAGAGACAAGATTAGAAGGCCATTGTACATACTATGGTAGATGGGCAATGATGAGAAAAGATCCTTGCATCCCCGAGGAAATCCCCAAGGATTTTATGAAGAAAAAGGAAGAAAAGAAAAAGAAAGCAGACTGCCCAGCAATCCATGCGTCTTCCCCAGAAGACGCCCGTCTCCATCACCACAATCCGTGCGTCTTCTCCCCAAGACGCCCGGGCAGCAGCTCCAGATAACGCCCGTCTTCTCCACAAGACACCCGGGCAGAGACCACCGAATCCGCCCGTCCCGTGCTAAAGACGCCCGGATTCCAAGGCAGACCAATTTCGTTTCTTCAAGCTTCAAGAAAGATGCCCATCCTTCCAAAAAGACCGGCGTTTCCTTAAGTAGGGACTTAATCGTCATTTAAGGCCTTAGTTAACCCTAATTCCTACACCTAATCCCCACTATAAATACCCCATTAGTCTAATTAGAAGAGAATGTTCTTCTTAGCAATCTTTAGGGTAGTTAATATCAATCAAATCTCTCTTTAATATTGTAATCAACAATTAATCAAGTTTTAATACAAGTTTTATTTCCTTAATCTCTCTCTTGTTCATCCTTTATTTTGGGTAATTGAAGATTAGTTGGGTTATTATTGGGAGATTGACAACCTTCCAATCAAGCATCAAGTACTTCTTTTATTCTTTGCTTTATTATTGGAAACATTAGTAGGTATAATCCTCTTAATCCCTCTTTAATTATTGTTAATCACTTTCATTTATTCATCATGTTTCACTTTGTTGGTATGATTGACAACGTTGCTAGCATGTTCAACATGATAATGAGTGAGTAGTTCCTTAGCTAGGGTTAATGGGTAATTAGGGGAAACCAACATGGGGAATGATTCATGCTTAAATTAATATGCTTTCATGGTTTATTTGCTTGCTTGTTATGATCTCAACTCATGCACATGTTATGTTTGATGAAATGCGAGCCTATGAATCCTTGCATTTTTTACCCATCACCTATCTTTTCAATGAGACTTGTAAGACATAAACCAACTCGAGTCTCATTAGACCATGCATGTTGTTGAGTAGGGAAGACTAAGTCGACTTGTAGGTGTTGTACAATCTAATCGATTCGGCTACGGGACCCAAACTTTCCTAGGATTGTAAGATATAAACCAACTCAAGCCATCACAACAATAATTGCTTGCTTATAATTTGAGAACATGTTTGTATGATCAATTCCCATGAATCCCTTATGACCCCATGACACCCTAGTGCTTTTTATCAATGTTTTACAACCCTTTTAATTCATCTTGCTTGTTTACTTTCATTGCTATTTAGTTTAGTGATCTTCTACATCAACCCCAATTGTGACACCCCTAAAACACCACTAGTTGCAATAACAATCTCATCTCAATTCCCGTCCCTTGGGATCCGACCTTTACTTGCCTCTTTACTAATTGTAGAATTGTTTGTGAAGCTATAAATTGTGTTTCTCCTAGGTTTTGAAGAAACAACGTCTTACACAAAATGTCTCATGTAGCCAAGAAAGACCAGTTTCTTGCGACATAACATTCTTTGTGGTTCTTGAATAATTTCTCCCACTCTGTCTTCTAGAAATAAACTTATATTTTAGAAAGATAGCTTCACGAGACACAAACCCATTGTACTCGTGATTATAATAAGGGAAAATGAGCATTTGTTTCTTTTGAAAACTTACAAGCATGGTACCCTACCACTTCATATCTCATATGATTCGTTTAGATTTAGTGGAAAAACACCTTAGACAAAATGATAATATCCCCAAAATAAGATGAAGTAACTCAAAGTAACTTGATTGAAGTCCAAACCATATCGAATAGCGTTTGAATTGTTTATCCAACCACGCATTATCCCATAATGCGTGCTAAGAGAGATTAATTTGTGATACCATATCACATTTTCTTTGGCTTATATCAAAGTCTTCACTTTGATAATACCATCACGACTAGATCGTGATTCTTTGAACTCTTTGAACTTCTTCAAAGATTTCTCTATTTACCTTATTAAGTGAACACATTAGCGTCAACTTAAATCGTTGGCAAAAGGAAATGATCAACCTATTTTGGATCAATGATAATTTACAACCTCGATCTCCTTTTCAACCAAAAGGCACGAGACATCTTGCTTTGAATACAAGATACGCATATACCATAAGATCTAATGGTTTCAAGAGTACTCGATAACTCTTTGCGTTCATCATTCCAGAATCTAAGGTTTGATCTTGGGTTACCAATTTGAGTCTTGCATCATCTTCATGATATATTATTCTAGTTTGGTTTAGAATATAATCACCTTGATAATGGGCTAGCCATACATCAAATCATGGTGTATAGTGGTCACAAAAGTGAAACCTCTTTTGTATCTTAACAAGTTTATATTCGTATTTAGAGTTTATGCACTTAATAGTCACAATAAAGTACAACTCTAAACCCAAAAACTATATTGAGTACACAATGACTCTATCTCTCAACATCATTGTTGCTAGTCGTCATATTCTAATCATCCTATGTATCAAATACAATGATGAAACCCTCCACTGGTTTTTAATATTGACGAAGTAGTACTAGCAAAATTTATGTTAATCAAATAAACCTTTAAAGAAGAAGGTCCCATTAGATGTCCCACAACTAACTTGTTGATTCTTCAATAATTTGGGGTAGTTTCCTTTCTAGCGTCCAACAATTAAGACAATGGAAACTTTATCGGTCGGGATTGATAGGTTTAGTATCGTTATTCTTAATAACTTTACTTTTAACATAACCTTGTATCAATTCCATTCTTATTTTTATTTCTTTGAACCTCATCTCTTTCTTAACGGTTTAAGAGAATGCTTCCATTTATTTCATTGAGTCTTTGCTTAGAGAAGCAAAAATGAAATTCATGAAGACTACTCTTCATTCATTTGTTTAGTCTTAAACTTTCATTGAAGTGGTTGCGGTATTTTGGTCAATTTTTATTTCAAACAAATCTAGTTACCAAAATGATGTAACGTTTCAAAGTACTTAACTCAATTAAGTATATGAGAAACAATTCATTGTAAGTAGATATGTTAGTCAAGAATCAAATACCCTTTTGATCACGAATAACTTTTATCTATACTCTTCACAAGAGATCCTTACAATGGATAATACGAGGTTTTTAGAAGAAAAATTCAAATTTTGTCTTTAGTTACGATGTTTTAATGGAGATTTGAACTAAAATCGAAATGATATCGAATATGAATTGTGGTAAAGAAATAGAACAATATGATAACGGAATAGTGGAAAACTTAACATTTATCGTTTTATAAATAATACTTGTAAATAATATGACAAGTTTTATAACATTTATCTAGTGACCTCTACCCAACTTGATAAATGATTCCAAGACCCAAATTCATATTAACTTGGGCACGGTGTGGCCGATAAATCCCTTATCAATATAACTCGGTGGATTAACTCTTTAATCGATTCTACTTTTAGAACTCTTGGTCGATAAAATTACATTAACATTTATCTTTAGCTCGGAACACATGCAACTACGGTCACGAATACTTCCGTTGAGCTCAATCCAAATTTCGAATAAATGTGTTCATGATCCAAACCCACATTAACTTGGGCACGATGTAGCCGATAAATCCCTCATCAACATGAATTCGGTGGATAGACATTTATCACCCACTTCCCCTACGTAACAAGATTTGTACCCCGGTGTGGCCGAGTGCACTCCCTCACGAAATAGGTTTTCATGGTTTCTAATTTTTGGTAAGGTTAAGTCTCAATTGTTATTTTAGCGAGAGGTCATGTCAATTTATTATCTATCACGTTTTAAGTGAACTAAAGCGGTGAACTACGATAATTGTAATTGACATGGTCGATAAACTCGATTAAAATGATAATGCATGTTTTAGTTATGGCGATTTAGCGATGAATGCAACATATAAATAAAATGCAAAGCATAAATAAAATCCTAGTATGGCCTTTCTAAAATAGTAAATCTCATAAACTATTACAAATTCGGAAACCAACTCCTTTGGTCCCTTGAACTTCGGTCTTGGCACGCATTTCAAGGCAACATTTTCTTTAATGGATCGCCTTCTTGATTGGCACCGTCTTCAAGGAACTCCGGAATAAATAAATTACATAATTAATTACATAATTTCCTATTATACATTTGTAATTAAAATAAAATAAATCTATTAAATTACAAAACGGTGATACGAGATCACAATAAATTACAACCGAATCGATTTCCCATACATTTCGGGTAATACCAATTAAAACTAAGGCCATACTAAGTAAAATTACATAATTCAAAAATTCCATAAAATTAAAATATGACAATCATAAATAAAATGCAGCATTATAATATGTATGAACATGTCCAATTTTATGCTAAATCTCCTTTAAGGAGCCAATATCGTATATTAATCGGTTTTTACGGATTTGCGTGATTTAACTTTTTAAAATCACAATAATTACATAAATTCATATTTATGTACAAGTTAATTACCCTAACCATCTTAGGACTAAAAATTAGTCTCCACTAACATTTGACAATAATTAACCTAGATTTCTTAATATTGTTCATAAATGGACTCAAAATACAAACGTTTTGCCATAAACTTCAAATTAAATCATAAAAATTTCAAATAATTTCAAAATTTGAAATTTAAAATCATGAACATTCTGGAAAAATACCATGACACTCATAATGTTAAAAAACATAGGTTAAAAATTTCAAAAATTATCGAGGAAAAACAATGTTGCGGTTTATCACATTTAACAATTATTACCATAAAAATATGAGAAAAATTATTTTTATTAACTTTTCACTTTTAGATCTGAAATATATGATAAAATGCAACATGTGACATTTTTCTTTAGTCATGAAGTATGTTTTAGCATTTTTACTAATTAAAGTCACTATTTATGTGATTTTTCATCAAAAATTCATAAATCATGTATAAAGACTTCATTATAGCCAAATATTTTACACAGATCTTGTAAAATTGCATGTGACAACATAATAAATTTCTATGACCAGATTCCAAATATAACTCATATTAACCTATTTACCCATTTAAGTACGATTTTAACTTGAAAAATCCATATTTCGAGCATAACAACTCATTTTATCATGAAAATTTACAGGCCATCAGTAAATTATATATGTGAAAACATATGCAAAAAACACTGGAAAAAACGAAGTTTAGCTATTTTTAGTCCAAAAATGACATTTTTATCATAAAAATCACATTTTAATGCCAATATTATATAAAATGAACAATAAAATCCCTAAATAAACCAAAATATCCTAAATATATTTTAGGACCAGAAACTTTAACATGCAAATAAATTTCGTGATATTTCATAATAAACACAAATTTATAAGTTTTGTTTGTTAATCTTATAACTCGGAAAAATAATAACCGATTTGCATGCAAACAACCTAAGGCTCTTGATACCGCTTGTTAGAAATATTAATCTCATTAATTTACATATTCATATATGTGAGAAATTGTTTAGTCATAAAATAATTACAAATCTTATGCATGCAAACTTAAATAGAAATAGAGAAGAAATCGTCACTTCTTACTATAGGAGTTTCGGATTTTGGGCACAAATGAGTTCTCCTTCTCACTTGTTCTTGAGCTTTCCTTATATGGATGAACAAAGGATCCAAAGAAGAATCTCTCCCAAAAGTGAATACCCAATGTAACCTCTTAAAAGACTAATATTATTTGATCTAGAACAATATTAATCTTACTAAAAATTGACCCAAAATATTGTTTTTGCTCTCTTGTTTTTCGGCCAAGAGAAGGAAAGAATAATGGATTATTTTCTATCTCTAAGTTCTAGGATATATTAGAGAGTAGAATAAAATTACACTAGAAATTATGTAGTGTAAAAGTAGAATAATTATAGAAGAAAAACTCTTGTTTCTTCTAGGTGGAAACCGAGTGGGGGAAGAAAAGGACCCAATGCATGGCCAAGATGCTCTTCACAAAAGCAATTAGGCATGCAAAGCTAGTCATTTAGGTTAATCATCATGTTTTCCACTTAACATAAACAAAACACAATATTAACCTTATTCCCTCCATTTTTTTCGGCACTTATAAAATGGGAGGTCCATTTTATATTTTGTCATTTGTCAATTTGTCATATGTTACATGTTACATGACATGTCACAATGTAATGTATTTTTAAAATATTAAAAATCAACGTATTAATAAAAATACGTCATGTACAAAAATCGACTTAGTAATTCATAATTACTTGTACCAAAAATGGTTTATCAATTATAAATCACAACGTCTTGTATTTATAATAAATTATTCATTCAGTTTCAATTGTTTCGTAAACAATAATTTTATCCAAGTAATAAAACAATTTGATTACTTAGACCGTATCTATATTTAATCGAATTACAATAAGACACGTCAATAATACTCACAAAATCGTCCGTCAATTTTAATCAATTTAATTAACCCGTATCGACATACGATCAATTAAATAATCAATTAAGAGTGTTACCCTTTAGGTATGACCTAAGGGGATCAACTGATCACCACCGTCGCACGACAGTAATGTCAAACTCTAGTCAGCCAATTATTACCGATATGTGTGGACCAGTTGACTGTAAAATATTAAATCCCACATGTATTCTTAAAATGAGATTTAAACATGTGATCATCATGATCGACAGTTGTGATCGCATTATTGTCGGAGGACACATATTCCAACAAGATTGACTCGGGTTGCGGGCTTTTGAGTCGGTTTTGGGTCCGAAGACGGTTTTAACTCTAAATAGTGTTATTTTAATGCAAAGAAAGTTTGAAAACCATTAATAAAATCATTTTTCATATTCGAGTAGTGCATTAAACCGTCTCATGTATAGCCAATCCACGCACGCATATCTAAAACACGTTATAGTCCGATCAGCATCGGGTGGTTTTTGGAAGGTGCAGATACTGGGTATATACAGAGCCCCCACTTTGACAGAGGCTTGGACGGGGCGAAAGTCAAATTATGGCCTCCAGGTCAATCCAAGATTAAAACCTGAAGACCATTGCAACGTCGAGGCGACTCAAAAGGGTTTGAGCCATGGACTTGCCGTCGGGAAGGGCGACGTCGAGGCGACTCGGGGATTCGAGTCAAGGACCTGCCGTCGAGAACATTTTAGAGTCTGTCGACTTCAGATTCGGGTCGTTTAAAGTCCATTAGACTACGTATAAAGGCTCGTCAGCCAAAGAAGGGGTCATACCTAAGGCATCTTCGGGATATGTCCTTGAATTGTTTCTTGTTTACGTGCAAAGGCTCGCCAGCCTTGTTGAAGGTGCGTTTTGAGGCTCGCCAGCTATGTTGAAGGTACGTTCTGAGGCTCGCCAGCCATGTTAAATGTGCGTTGTGAGGTTTGCCAGCCATGTTGAAGGTGCGTAGATGCTCGCCAGCCATGTTGAAGGTGGAATGATCGACTGTGAGAAATAGCCTACAACATCGGGATTATTTCAAGATATCGTTCGGTAATGACTTCCAACCAGTTTGACGTTGATAGGTTTGCCTAGGGAGCATCAAACTCCAACTTGATGAGGGTCCTAAAAGAACTCCGTGGGAATAAATCATCGAAGCAAGGCTCTCTAGAAAACCATTTAGGGAGAGCGCTGTGTCAGGATCATGCATGATGTTACAAGGATCTTTGAAAGACCTGTGTGACTTCCATTTGAAAATCGGCACTCACCGGCGAGTTAGAAACTTCTCAGGACTCGCCGGGGATATGAGTTGCTGCTTGTTGGGAGGTAGCGTATGCCATGTAATCGACGGGGTTAAAGCCCTTGGAATTGATGGGTCGTCGTTTGTTGGGAAGAACCCAGTACTCAGTTGGTGTACGTTTGTCTTCTCAAGATTACCTGCATGGTTAGAGACCACACAAATCCGCAGTCGCATAGACAAGCACGTAGCATGCAAGCATATAAGAATGTAAGGACATAAGCATGTAAGCAATTAGCACGTAATATCTCGCGTGAGGGGAGATAAGAGTTTTGAAAAATATGAAGCGCAATATTGAGTCTTGTTGCTCGGAGATCCGTTATTTGATAGATTGGAGACACGTGACCGTTGTGACATCGACTCACACGGACGCATAATGACAAACTGACAAACAGATGGTCGTGAACGTGATTTAGATTCGGTATCGACACAGCACGTGAGTGACTCTGACAGACTTTGCACGTGTAAGTGCAACTCCTAGCCAAGAAAGGGTGACAACACGCATCTAATCCCTGAGGTAGGAGGTCCGCTCGACTGGGGAACACGAATTGATTATCTTCTCAAGACATCTTTGCCCCCGTTTGCTTGTTTGAGATCACGTCTCGAGGTATGATGATTCGGAGAGCGGAACCAAGACCTTGTCATCGTCCGAACCGAGTACTAGGCAATGGACGGTTTATTTTGGAATATAGTTGAGACTCAAAAGATGTTTGAGGATAAAGGACGGGTGACGTCTTGAAAGAGAAGCCCCCAGAGTGAGTAGGTGGGAATTTGACAAAATCGGGAATGAGCGACGTCTTAAGGAAGAAGCCCCCAGTAAAGAGGTTTAAGATTAATTTTTGCATCTTACTGGGCTGCTCTTGAGGATTTATGCTGATAGTTGAGATTGAAAGGGGTATGTGGTTGTGTCCTTGTTGTGGGACTGCCTACGTATTCACTTGTTTGCGAAATCAAACCAGGTCGTAGTTCTGCATGTGTGTGCAATGGGTTGCAAATTGAAGGTGTTAAAATTGAATGTGTGTGTGGGGTTTGGTTGTACCCTCGTAATAGGACTGCCTACGTATTCACGTGGTGTGAAATAAAACCACATCGTAGTTCTGATTGTGTTTTGATAATTGATTTTGAGGTGTATGGTTGTGTCCTTGAAGGACTGCCTGCGTATTCATGTGATGTGAAATCAAACCAGATCGTAGTTCTGAGTGTGTTTTGATAATTGATTTTGAGGTGTATGGTTGTGTCCTTGAAGGACTGCCTACGTATTCACGTGGTGTGAAATCAAACCAGATCGTAGTTCTGAATTTGTGTGCTTAAGCGAGTTGTTAGGACCTTAAAGTGTGAGGGTCACGACGGTAAATTCCGTTTGGTGACTCGAAAAATTGATTTGAGAGAATTCCTCCTTGATTATGAATCGAAGAGGTGCAATTTTTGAAAATGTTCCATATCATGTGAGCGCACTAAAAAGTGGACCCTAAGGGTAGACTAGGTATGTCCCGTTCTCGGTAGCAAAGCATTCGAGGAATCCATATCTGGGTCAGGGCGAAAATGGCTTCGACATTATGGAATGTGGAGTTTGGTAATAATTGGTTTATTTGACAGATAAAAATCTGGAATTGAGGGCCACAACGGTAAATTCCGCTTGGTGACTCGAAAGTTGATTGGGGAGAATTTCCTCTTGATCATGAATCGAAGAGGCATGGTTTGTGAATATGTTTCTTGTTACGTGAGCACACTAAAAAGTGGACTCTAAGAATGAAATGTGCTTATCCCGTTCCAGGGAGCAATGTTTTTTGAAGACACCGTATCTGGGTCAGGATGAGAATGGCTTCGACATTATGGAATGTGGAGCCTGATAATAAAAGGTTTGTTTGACAGATAAAAATCTGGAGTTTGTATGTTGTGGTGTTTAGGCGGATGGGTTACGGCTTGTAATGTGGTGCAGAATGGGGTCTCAGGCTTGATGTGGCCTGAGCACGAAATGGTTGGTAAATAATGCGGGATCAAGTTTCTATGTATGGACTTTAAAGGTTAAGGTGTGATATTACGAGCTTGAGGGGACTCCTCAGAAGCCTAGATAGGTCTCCCTATAACAGTCTCTAGAAGGACTTTGGGGTGAAGCAGTTTTGGTTGAGGTTTTAGTGTTTGGTGTTTTGGACTTGTCGGTCCGGGATTTGGTGTGTTGGACTCATGGGTCCTGGGCTTTGGACTTTTTGGTCCTGGACTTTGTATTTTGGTGTTGGACTTGTTGGTCCGAAGTTGGAAAAGTGACGGTTTTTAAATCGGTCGTTTTAAATTGTGGGAAAATAACGAATTTTGAGTTCCGTTATTTCATTTTTGAAAAGTGACGTTTTTGCATTTCGTCGTTTGGAATTTTTGGAAATAGCGAATTTGAATTTCGCTATTTCATTTTTTATTTTGGCTTTAGCCCAACATTTTGTTAGATGTTTGTTTGTGCTTTTGGGGATTTCAGCCTTTCAAGAAGGGTTTCAATCTGGTTTTGATTTGATTTTGGCTTGGCCCTTGGCTTTCGCTTTGCCTATGGCTTGGGCTTTTGTTTGGCTTGGATGTATTGGTCCTTTGCCGTCCTTCGTTCGAGGAAGGTAAAGGTGCAGACGGGGATGTACCCTTTGGTGAGAGGTTGATACTTGGTGATGGGATGTTTTTGTGGGGAATGGGCTTGCCTTCCGTCATTGATCATGAACAAGGAGATGTTTTGGTTTGTTAACTGGGTTCGTCTGTAGAATCCCTTTGATAAAAGCTCGTTCTAAATTGGGTGCTATTGAAAGGTTTCTATTGCCAGGCATGGAATAGGTAAAAAAAATGGACACTGAGTTTCGATTCCTTTGCTTGCTCAGTACGGAACGTCACTTGAGCGTACTCATATTGAGTTGTTACATGTTATTTGTTTTAAATTAATTCTCAAATCAATTCTCGTTGTCAACAAGAAATGGTAAAGGAAGAGAGTAGAATAAACGATAGTTGGAAATCGTGCTTTTATTTAGATAAATAAGATGTCAGCACAGACCCGATTAATACATGTGACTCATGGGGACAGCCTCCAGTTTGTCACTCAGGAATAAAAGGACAGACACTAGGATAGATATGAGAAAGCCTAAGACTCGGACTCGGACTTTGACTCAATCTCAGATACAAACTCCTAATCATCACTTTCCTCCTCGAAGATCTCCTTCGCGGCATCCAGCGGCTTGAATGTCTGGTCTTGAGCATTGGCCCACTCGAGCACTTCACTCTCATTGTTTGGGATGATATGAGGACAATAGTCCATGAGACTTTCATCTCCTTGCAGAAAGAGATGTTCATTAGGGATGTTTTCATCACTTGGTTGGCATAGGGATGCAACTATCAGTTCATGGTTGTCGATCATATTTTGAATAACATGTTTCAGTTTGAAGCATGTTTCAGTGTCATGACCTTTTCCTTGATGATATTGGTAATAGGCACTGCCATCCCAGAAACGGGTTTTCCTGTATTCAATCGGGTTCGGAGTGGGCCCGATTGGTTGTAGTTTCCCTTCAGTCACAAGCTTTTGAAGAGTTGCGGCATAGGTTGTGTTGAGTCTAGTGAATGTCCTTTGAGAACGTTCAACCTTAATGTTTGAGTTGAGACATCCAGAAGGATTATCTTGACTGAGAGGCGCAATTATGATTTTGCCAGCTTCAATCATATCTTGAATGGCATGCTTGAGTTTGAAGCAGGCTTCAGTGTCTGGCCCTTACCTTGATGGTATTGGCAATAAGTATTACCATCCCAGAATCGCTTTAGATCGGTCGGTTTTGTCTCGGTAAAGGTCTCAAAATGATGCATAGATGTTCAGAGTCTCCACCAAGCATTTGTGGGATGCTTGGAACCCGTTCGAATCCACTTTATACCTAGGTCAATCAAGGCAAAAAGCGGTGCTTGACATAGATACTAAAGATAAGGACTTGTCCCCCTTTTTTATCATTCTATGCCTAAAATGACTCTCGTACGCCCTGGATAAGGCCATCCACTATCCAAAGGTCATGAGTAAAGGGTCAGGGTACGTATTGGGAAGCCCTTTAATCGGACACCCAATCCCGGCCGCGTTAGCGGCCTCTACTGATCGATCGTGGTTGTTTAAGTGCAAGAGTTAATAAAATGGTTTAAATGCATGAATGCACATCCAAAAGTCTTAACCTAACATGTGAGAATATTTCCTAAGTCGGTTTGTTTATCCAAATATCAAGAAAATGATGTCGAGTTGGATTTAGATTTATTTACATGAGAGAACGGAAATTAAACATCCATTTACCAAATTCGGATTATGATGCTTAACACGATCCATTTATTTGAAAAAGTGTGTTTAAAAGATAAAGTGTAAAAACATAAACTTGTCGATCGGATCCGTCATGTATCCGGATTAACCGTAATCTGGATCATCCTAGACAAGTGCTAACAACGAGGCAGAACAGTGTCAGGCAACCCCATTAGGGCGTGCGTCTATTGGCGAGGGACGGGCTCTGCCCAGGTTTTGAAAGGTGGAAATAGGCAAGCTCTTGGGGCGCGAGCCATGGGGCGAGGCAAGAGGTGCCTCCTGGTTGTTAAAAAGCTTGTTTAAAACCATATTTGTGTTTAAATGATTTGCAAGTATGATTTGCATGACTCAGAATAATTACTATTATATTAGTAATATTCATTGTCGAATTTGCAAGTTTGAAAAGTATAGTTTGTGGGAATTATCTGTATGTTTCCCTTTAATAATAAGGATTATAACGAAATTATTAATATGAAAACTAGTTATAAAAGAAATTTGCATAAACAAAATAGAGAGATTATGAAATCAACCTTTGGTCCTTGCAAATTCGGCCTAAGAACAATATCGCAATGATATTCGCCTAATAGTTGCACCCAAGATGATATGAGATATGCCTTTGTTCTTGCTAGAATATATCCCCAAATTCTCTTAATTAATTTTTAGGGTTTTGTTGTGTTTTTCTTGATGAGAGAAAATGCTAGGTCAACAATGAATTAGGTTAGAAGTGAATCCCCTTTTCCCCTTATAAAAACCGAAAATAAGAGAAGAAAAGAGGGATATTTCTTTTCCCTTTTGTTCGGTTTGACCGAGAGGTCCAAATCACAAATAAGGAGAAAAATCTCCTTATTTTAAGTTGTTACCTCAAATGTATAATAATGTCTATCATTATAAATTGTCATTTATTTTATTCCGTATTAATAAGTCTACATACAACAGCTTGTAGTCGATATATTAATGCCGGTCTGTAATAATTTATTATGACAATCTCGTATAATATATACTTTAACTATAAATATCGCATATTTATAATTAGCTAATTAAATATAACCGATTACATTTAATTACGAATTAACATCTTAATTCGTTCAAGCTAACATTATATACATTAATTAAATATAACATATTATATTCAATTTACGAATTGACAGTTAATTCGTCTCAGCTAATATTATTTAATCGGCATTAAATAATCGTCTCATCAACACATTGACTAACTGTTTAGTCAAATACATGGACTAACCTTTTAGTCAGGCATCAATGTGATTATATTTTCATACAATAACATCTCTCAAACACATCCTTTAGGTGTGACTTTTAGGGACCAGTTGATCACCGCCATCTGTATGATAATAACGTCAAACTTTCTAGCAAGCCAACCATTATTAGGTAATCATTAATCAACTGATAAAATATGAAGTATACCCTTGTGAACCTATAAGAGATTTATAAATATTATGACACTAATTTGTGGAGGACACAAGCTCCAACAAACTCCCACTTGTCCTCACAAGTGTATGTGCGATAACCGATTCTCATATCCTAAAATTTCCCCCACTCAATGTAAAACAATTTGTAAAATCTGTATTCACAAAGGTCGTATTTTACAAGTGATTTGTATCAAGAGTGGTTTCCCCGACTAGAGAGTAACTTAACTGATAAACGAATCTTCATTTGAGCATGGCCATGCATTTCAGTTACAACTCCTCGAGTGGCCATGAGAAATAACTAAACCTGATAAAGATTGGATATATTCTTCAACTCGAATCCTGCAGATATAAGCACAGTATGAAATGACCCAGAAAAAATCTACTTAGCCTCCTGTTACGGCAGACCATGAGAAAGAAACCAAAGTCACCCAAAAACTGCCTTAATCTCAAGAGACAGTCGATAGTCAAAAGAATCGACTCTAGGAACACAATGGACGTCCAATCCACGACCTGGCACCGAATGTTTTTAATCATTTAGGACTCCATTACGTTGTCACAAAAATTTGTCCTACGAGGTATCATTATAATCTCGCATCTGTGATCGATCAGTCAACTGTTTGACTTATGGCTCGTTGAACCCACCATCAATCGACTGCACAATATAATAGCCAGAGTTATCAGCTCACGTGGGTGATTACGGACCAAAACAAATATAATGTAATTCGGTTCACTTTGTGGCGTTCAATGTTGTCAGTACAATCCACATGAAAAACAAAATATTATAATAAAACGATGAAGTTATAAATAGTATATGAAAAAGATAATGTATCGAATCCATAATCAACTACTACAACTCAGGAACACGTTTAATTCCCATGGAAATAACGTGCCCTTCATGCTTATCATAATTCAACGGTTTAGTGAGTGGATCCGCGATGTTATCATCCGAAGCTATCTTGTCAATCACTATCTCCTCTTGCTCCACGTAATCACGGATCAGGTGAGCTTTCCGATGTACATGTCTAGACTTATTGCTAGACTTTGGCTCCTTAGCCTGGAAGATGGCACCTCTATTGTCACAATAGATGGTGATCGGGTCATCCGAACTAGAAACTATCGTAAGTCCTTGTAAGAATTGATGCATCCATATAGCTTCCTTAGCTGCTTCCGAAGCGGCATAGTACTCGGATTCAGTAGTAAAATCTGCTACAACACTCTGTTTGGAACTCTTCCAGCTGACCGCAGCACCATTAAGAGTAAAGACAAACCCGGACTGAGATTTTAAGTTATCTCGATCCGTTTGGAAGCTAGCATCTGCGTAACCGATTGCGCATAGCTTAGTATCACCTCCATAAGTCAATACCCAATCCTTAGTCCTCCGTAGGTACTTTATGATGTTTTTAACAGCTATCCAGTGTGTTTCATCTGGATTCTTTTGGTACCGACTCGTCATACTCAATGCATATGCCACGTCTGGACGCGTGCATATCATGGCATACATGATCGATCCTATTGCAGATGCATAAGGAATACGACTCATGTGTTCAACCCCTTCAGGCGTCGTGGGTGACTGAGACTTGGTCAACTGCATCCCAGACGTCATTGGAAGGTTCCCCTTCTTGGAGTTGGTCATGCTGAACCTCTCAAGAATCTTATCCAAATAAGACTCCTGACTCAGTGATAACGTCCGTCGTGATCTATCTCGGTAGATACGGATTCCCAAAATGCGTTGTGCCTCACCCAGATCTTTCATCTGGAAATGGTTCTTCAACCATCCTTTGACCGAAGATAAGAGAGGAATGTCATTCCCAATCAAAATTATGTCATCGACATACAATATCAAGAATACAATCTTGCTCCCACTCGACTTGATATGTAAGCATGGTTCCTCGACCGATCGAGTGAAACCATACTCTTTTATCACCTGGTCGAAACGATGATTCCAACTCCGAGAAGCTTGCTTAAGTCCATAAATGGAACACTTAAGCTTGCATACTTTCTTAGGATTTTCAGGATCTATGAAACCTTCGGGTTGCACCATGTACAACTCTTCCTCCAAATAACCGTTTAAGAAGGCGGTTTTCACATCCATTTGCCATATTTCATAGTCATGAATTGCGGCAATCGCTAAGATTATCCGAATGGAACGTAGCATGACTACAGGTGCAAAAATTTCATCATAATGCAATCCGTGCACTTGAGTGAAACCTTTTGCCACTAGTCGTGCCTTATAGGTATCTGGTTGCGCGTCTACAGAATGCTTTATCTTGTAAAGCCATTTGCACTGTAGAGGTTTCCTTATTAGGTAAATCAACTAAATCCCATACGTTATTCTCATACATGGAGTCCATCTCGGATTACATGGCTTCAAGCCATAGCTTTGAGTCGGAACAGGCCATAGCACCTTTATAGGTAGCGGGTTCATTACTCTCTAGGACCAAAACGTCATTCTCCTCGACCATACCTATGTATCTGTCCGGAGGATTAGAGACTCTACCCGACCTCCTAGGTTCCTGAGGAATATTAACCGTATCATCAGTTGGAGGAACAACTTCCTCCATCAGTTCCTCGGTTGTTGGTTCTGGAATCTCCGACAGCTCAAAGGTTCTATTACTTGTCTTGTTCTCGAGAAATTCTTTCTCTAAGAACGTCGCACTAGCCGCAACAAAAACTCAATGTTCGGTAGGCGAATAGAAGTAATGACCAAACATTCCTTTTGGATAACCAATAAAGTATGTCTTGACCGATCGCGGGCTGAGCTTATCCTCGTGTCTCCACTTGACATAAGCCTCGCAGCCCCAAACCCGAATAAAGGACAAGTTGGGGACCGTTCCCCTCCACATTTCATATGGAGTCTTGTCGACAACTTTAGACGGACTTCGGTTAAGTATAAGAGCAGCTGACAAAAGAGCAAAGCCCCATAATGAATCAGGTACTACCGTGTGACTCATCATGGATCGAACCATATCAAGTAATGTTCGATTTCTCCGTTCGGACACACCATTTAATTGAGGTGTTCCAGGTGGAGTTAACTGTAAAACGATTCCACGGCCTTTAAGGTGTTGATCAAACTCATTTGAAAGATATTCGCCACCCCGATCTGAACGGAGTGCTTTAACCTTTCTACCCAGTTGGTTCTCAACCTTATTATGGTATTCCTTGAATTTCTCAAAGGACTCACTTTTATGCTTCATCAAGTAGACATATCCGTATCGACTCCAATCGTCCGTGAAAGTGATAAAATATCTATAGCCATCTCTAGCGTTAATTGACATAGGTCCACATACGTCAGTATGTATGAGTCCTAATAGGTCACTAGCGCGCATTCCAATACCTCTGAAGGAAATTCGAGTCATTTTGCCAATGAGACATGATTCACACGTGCCATATGTAGAAAAATCGAATGCGGGAATAGTCCCATTATCGACGAGTTTCTTTACACGTTTCCCATTTATGTGTCCCATTCGACAATGCCATAGATAGGTTTGATCTTTGTCACCAACCTTTAATTTCTTATTATTCACATGTAATATTTCCGTGGTTTGATCTAAGATGTAAATTCCATTCATGGAAACTGCTTTGCCATAAATCATTTCATTGAAAGAGAAAATACAGCTATTATCCTTTATTGAAAATGCAAATCCGTCTTTATCGAGTACGGAAACAAAAATAATGTTCTTAGATAAACTAGGTACATAGTAACAGTTATATAAATATAACTCAAACCCACTAGGGAGCTGGATTACGTATGTTCCTTTTGAGACAGCAGCAACTCGTGCTCCATTCCCGACTCGCAGGTCCACATCACCCTTTCCGAGAGGTGTGATGTTCTTTAGGCCCTGCAAATGATTACACAGATAAGAACCACAACCAGTATCAAGTACCCAAGTTCCGAAACTTGCGTGGTTAATCTCAATCATATGAATATAAGATGACATACCAACAGGAGTGACGCGGCCTGCTTTTATGTCCTCACGGTAAACGGGACAGTTCCTCCTCCAATGTCCAGACTTGTGACAATGGTGGCATTCAACGTTACCGTTCTTTCTCTTTGCCATGTCCAGTGAGCCACTAGTCTCACCAGGCCCACTCTTACCGTTTCCTGGCTTTTTAAACTTCGGCTTTCCTACAGTTAGGTCACCGTGAGACTTGCCCTTACCTTTAAACTTGTTGGAAATCATGAGAACATCTTGGTTCATGCTCCCACTCAATTTCATGTCCTTCTCGGTCTGTACGAGAAGTGAGTGGAGCTCATGAGGACTTTTCTTCATGTCATTCATATAGTAATTTGCCCTAAAGAGGGCAAAGCCATCATGAAGTGAATGAAGCATACGGTCAATGACTATGCTCTCACTGATTTTACAATCAAGTGCCTCCAGCTTCTCAACATTCTCAATCATGTGAAGAATGTGTGGGCTAACCGGTTGGCCCTTCTGGAGTTTCGCATCAAAGAAGCGACAGGTATGCTCATAAGTAACAATTCTCGGTGCTTTTGAGAACTCGTTAGTGAGCGTGGTGAAAATCTTGTTTGCACCTTGGGCAATGAAGCGTCTCTGCAAATTGGTTTCCATTGCAAAGATGAGTACGTTCTTTATCGCACCCGCTTCCATAATGAAGTCACTATAAGCGAGTGACTCATTGACTCCTACATTGGGGCCTGGGTTTGGCAGTATTGGCTCAGTTAAGTACTTAGGCTTACCGTCAGCAATGGCAGCATTCCGTAATGATGCCTCCCAGTCCGTAAAGTTGGACCCGTCATTTTTCAGACGTGTGAACTGATTCATGTTGTCCATGAAAACTTTAAGCCAGGACTCGCGTCCAAGTGTGGCACTTGGCATTGGGATTGCGTTATTTCCAGCCATTTCTTGTAACAGTTTTATCAAAATAAGACGTATTCTACACTGCGAGAAGAAGAATAAATAGAATAAACATACTCATCGTTTATGATTTAAGTCTAATAAACTACTGTCATAACGCGAAGACTCAAGCATTTATACAATTGACCTCCCTCAAGAATTATATAAATGATCCCAAGACTCAATTCTCTGTAAATTGATAAACCAACCTCTTGGCTAATTCTACTGTTAGAATTCTTGGTCGATAAATTTCTGTAAATTCTATCTTTAGTCCATCATAATCACGACAAACTCTTCGGACTATAATGTTGAGATAAACTAAGTCAACACAAACTACTTACCCGACGTAGAAGGGGTCATATTATGCCTACCGACGAAGAAGGGATTCATAGTTGTTTGTCCTTATAAAGACTAGTCTCAATTTCCGTTTTGGAGGAAGATCCCATCAACTTTATTTTAATTCATTTTAAGTGAACTAATATCTAGCATGCGAGAATGAATAAACTAAGGTGATGGCTTAATAAGTATGTGACATCTGTATGTCCATGAAAACTAACATACAACCTATATGAGTCAATTTTCATGCATTTTAGTAGTAGGTGGTTTGGTTTAGGCGGAATATGATGCATTAACTAACATGTGAATGAAAAGCAATAGGAATGGAAAACGTAAAAACAATAATAAAGTCCTAGTGTGGCCTATCTACCAAAATGAACATTAAAAACAATTTTGGAATCCATCCTTGGACCCGAGAAGCTTGTCTTGATGTTCCATCTTGGTCCATGTAGCGGGAGTGAGCTCCAATCTCCATCTTTAGTCTTCTTTAAAAATTACAATTTAAATTACATAATAAACCTATTTACATTCTAATTTCAAAACCATAATACTTAAAGAAAATAAAAGGAAATTCGAGATCTCAAATTACATAAAAATTATGTTTCCTTCATTACGAAAACATAATTAACTAAGGCCACACTAGGTATTACAAATTACGACCGATTGCAAAAATACGTAAATAAATTCATTCAACGATTCATTCAACAAAAATTGCATCAACTAAAAAAATTAAACATGCAAGACATAATTTTATAATTATGTAGATTAATTTTATCAAAACCACCTATTTAAATGATCAAATTAAGTAACAATTCCTCAATTACTCACATTAATTTCAATCTTAATTTATATTAAACTTATAATATGAATTTAATCCATCAATATTTTAAACTGCTTTAAAATAATTAGGTATCTTAAAATTTGTGAACCGCTTCACAAAAATTATCATACATTATAAATTTAATGTATAAACAATTTAGGCCAAAAACTAAACAAAAAACATCCTTTTATTTTCCTTTTTGGTCTCGGCAGCAAAGGAAAAAAACGAAAAAACTGTTTTTTTTTCTTTTTCAGCAATGCAGCTAAATGAAACAAAAAAAAAAACAGAAACTTTTTTTTTCTGGTCACGGCAAACAGCCCCCAAAAAAAACAGAAAACAGAAAAAAATTTCTTCTTTTGTCTCGGCAAATAAAAAAAAATCCTTTTTTTTTTCTTTTTGCGGCAATATGCCCTAATATCAAAACATTTTGATGAACAAATTCGTTTACAGTTGCTATTAGAACAAGATTTACATATAAATTAATGAAACATGATTAACCATATATGCAAAAAAAAATATATAGCAAAAACAAATTTTCAACAACATCAAACCCGATTCCATTTACATTTTAATTTAATCATCATTAAATCAAAACATCTACAAATTATCATATTATCATCTTAAACTGATTAAAACAACAATATGAACAAATCAAAATGGAAAGCAAAACAACAAAATAATCGAAAACATCTCGGCAAAAAAAAAAAACTCAAATCGGCAAAAAAAAAATTTTATTGGCCGAAACCCTAATTTTTTAACCGAAACCTTTTTTTTTATTTTCAAATTTTGTTTAAATTCAATTATGAAAATCACAAAAATAATTTCGTGGCCTTGGCTCTGATACCACTTGTGGGAATTATCTATATGTTTTCCTTTAATAATAAGGATTATAACGAAATTATTAATATGAAAACTAGTCATAAAAGAAATTTGCATAACAAAATAGAGAGATTATGAAATCAACCTTTGGTCCGTGCAAATTCGGCCTAAGAACAATATCGCAATGATATTCGCTTAATCGTTGCACCCAAGATGATATGAGATATGCCTTTGTTCTTGCTAGAATAGATCCCCAAATTCTCTAAATTAATTTTTAGGGTTTTGTTGTGTTTTTCTTGATGAGAGAAAATGCTAGGTCAAGAATGAATTAGGTTAGAAATGAATCCCCTTTTCCCCTTACAAAAACCGAAAATAAGAGAAGAAAAGAGGGATATTTCTTTTCCCTTTTGTTCGGTTTGACCGAGAGGTCCAAATCACAAATAAGGAGAAAAATCTCCTTATTTTAAGTTGTTACCTCAAATGTATAATAATGTCTATCATTATAAATTGTCATTTATTTTATTCCGTATTAATAAGTCTACATACAACAGCTTGCAGTCGATATATTAATGCCGGTCTGTAATAATTTATTATGACAATCTCGTATAATATATACTTTAACTATAAATATCGCATATTTATAATTAGCTAATTAAATATAACCGATTACATTTAGTTACGAATTAACATTATACTTCGTTCAAGCTAACATTATATACATTAATTAAATATAACATATTATATTCAATTTACGAATTGACAGTTAATTCGTCTCAGCTAATATTTTTTAATCGGCATTAAATAATCGTCTCATCAACACATTGACTAACTGTTTAGTCAAATACATGGACTAACCTTTTAGTCAGGCATCAATGTGATTATATTTTCATACAATCACATCTCTCAAACACATCCTTTAGGTGTGACTTTTAAGGACCAGTTGATCACCGCCATCTGTATGATAATAACGTCAAACTTTCTAGCAAGCCAACCGTTATTAGGTAATCGTTAATCAACTGATAAAATACAAAGTATACCCTTGTGAACCTATAAGAGATTTATAAATGTTATCACACTAATTTGTGGAGGACACAAGCTCCAA
Source organism: Silene latifolia (assembly GCF_048544455.1). Lineage (NCBI taxonomy): Eukaryota > Viridiplantae > Streptophyta > Magnoliopsida > Caryophyllales > Caryophyllaceae > Silene > Silene latifolia. The sequence goes on along the minus strand of NC_133531.1, from coordinate 124,087,430 downwards.
CATACTTTATAAGTAAAAATGTAAAATGTGTGTCCTTAACCATTTTATCACCGTACTCGAATTAAATCGACATGGTATTTATTTTAACCAAGGGTGACATACAATATGGCCAAGATAAATATAAAAATAAAATGAAATAAAAGTGAAAGGAAAATGTTTGATTTGAACTAATTATGTTAAGTTCATTTATTTGTAATTAGTCGATATTTATCATCGCACTCGGATTACACCGACATGGTATAAAGAACCAAGGATAATTATAAATTATAACTAATATGTTTGCAAGTGTAAATAAATGGAAAAAATGGTAAATAAAAGAAAAGGGTGTTAAAATACACATTAAAATGTAATTAACCAATAATATCATCGAGTCACGGAATAAACCGTCATGGTATAAAGGAACCAAGGATGATTTTTATGATGGTCAAAATATTTGTCATAAAAATGAATTAAAATGGTAAAAACCGTAAACGGAAAGAAGTAAAAATAAAAGAAAGTGTTGAAGGAAAGACAAACTCAAACACATTTGAGTCTAACCTGGACACCCACAAGAGGCGCGAGCCTCCCTGCATAGCAAGGAGCTTCTGTCTCAGGCCAAAACTCGATTTTGGCTCGTCTAACCTATATTTGAATCGCGTTATGCATTGTTCATGCTCATAAACTCATAAAAAGAGTAAATACATGAAATAAATGAGATATTTACACCCTCAATATTACGTATATTGATGTTTGCAACGTAGACGACTTTAGAGACGGTTTTCTCGTAGCGACTACTCGCGATCAAAGAAATTTAAAAAAGTGCCTTAAAAAAGGATTTTGTTTTGAAAATATGTTGAAACTATGTTAATTAAAACATGTTGATTGTTGAATTAAGTTGGTCAAATGGATCGGTCGAATGCATGGCAACGGTACCAAACAAATTGTGTAAGGCTTGTGTTTACGATCGGTAGGTTGTAAACACGTGTCGATTTTGTGACTTAGGAAGCCGAGTCTAGAAGTTTAATTGAGAGGTGAGGGGGCGGACACTCGCGTGAGTATTGTGGTTTTTGATGGAGGGTATTTATAGAGAAATGTGGGGTGGTAGGTCAGTTGAGTTTGCTTAGAGGCTAAGAAGACACCCAAAAGAGGCGCGAGCCACCTAGTGATTGAAATGGGTGTACTGTCCCTTTCAATTTGGACGTGGCCTTTGCTCTATCTATTATTTGGTTGGTTTGATTTGTGGTAATCAAATAGGATGTCGTGAAACAATATGGGCACCTAATAAGATGATTTTGGGTGTTACTTGAGGTAGGTGTTTTGTGTGCTTGACTCGGGTTTGACCCGTGTGAGTCGGGATTTGAATTTGGAGTCGGTTTTTGGCCCGGTGTCGGTTTTGACTCTAATTAGGGTCATTTTAATATAAATGACATGATAAAGACATTCATGGCATTATTTTTGACATTCGAGATTTGGATTGACTCGGGTTGACTCAGGTGACTCAGATTGACTCGGGTTGCGGGCTTTTAAGTCGGTTTTGGGTCCGAAGACAGTTTTAACTCTAAATAGTGTTATTTTAATGCAAATAAAGTTAGAAAACCATTTATAAAATCATTTTTTATATCCGAGTAGTGCATTAAATCGTCTCATGTATAGCCAATCCACGCACGCATATCAAAAACACGTTATAGTCCGATCAGCATCGGGTGGTTTTCTGAAGGTGCAGATACTGTTATATACAGAGCCCTCACTTTGACTGAGGCTTGGACGGGGCGAAAGTCAAAGTATGGCCTCCAGGTCAATCGAAGATTACAACCTGAAGACCATTGCAACGTCAAGGCGACTCAAAAGGGTTTGACCCAAAGACTTGCCGTCGGGAAGGGCGACGTCGAGGCGACTCGGGGATTCGAGTCAAGGACCTGCCGTCGGGAACATTTTAGAGTCTGTCGACTTCCGATTCAGGTCATTTAAAGTCCATTAGACTACGTATAAAGGCTCGTCAGCCATAGAAGGGGTCATACCTGAGGCATCTTCGGGATATGTCCTTGAATTGTTTCTTGTTTGCGTGCAAAGGCTCGCCAGCCGTGTTGAAGGTGCATTTTAAGGCTCGCCAGCGATGTTGAAGGTACGTTCTGAGGCTCGCTAGCCATGTTGAATGTGCGTTGTGAGGCTCGCCAACCATGTTGAAGGTGGAATGATCGACTGTGAGAAATAGCCTACAACATCGGGCTTATTTCAAGATATCGTTCGCTAACGACTTCCAACCATGTTGACGTTGATAGGTTTGGCTAGGGACCATCAAACTCCAACTTGCTGAGGGTTCTAAAAGAACTCCGTGGGAATAAATCATCGAAGCAAGACACTCTGGAAAACCATTTAGGGAGAGTGCCGTGTCAGGATCATGAATGATGTTACAAAGATCTTTGAAAGACTTGTGTGACTTCCATTTGAAAATCGGCACTAGCCGGGGAGTTAGAAACTTCTCAGGACTTGTCGGGGATATGAGTTGCTGCTTGTTGCGAGGAAGCGTATGCCATGTAATCAACGGGGTTAAAGCCCTTGGAATTGATGGGTCGCCGTTTGTTGGGAAGAACCCAGTACTCAGTTGGTGTACGTTTGTCTTCTCAAGATTACCTGCATGGTTAATGACCATACAAATCCGCAGTCGCATAGACAAGCACGTAACATGCAAGCATATAAGAATGTAAGGACATAAGCATGTAAGCAATTAGCACGTAATATCTCGCGTGAAGGGAGATAAGAGTTTTGAAAAATGTGAAGCGCAATATTGAGTCTTGTTGCTCGGAGATCCGTGATTTGATAGATTGGAGACACGTGACCGTTATAACATCGACTCACACGGACGCATAATGACAAACTGACAAACAGACGGTCGTGAACGTGATTCAGATTCGGTATCGACACAGCACGTGAGTGACTCTGACAGACTTTGCACGTGTAAGTGCAACTCCTAGCCAAGAAAGGGTGATAACACGCATCGAATCCCTGAGGTAGGAGGTCCGCTCGACTGGGGAACACAAATTCATTATCTTCTCCAGACATCTTTGCCCCCGTTTAGTTGTTTGAACCGAGCACTAGGCTATGGACGATTTATTTTGGACTGTAGTTGAGACTCAAAAGATGTTTGAGGATAAAGGACGGGTGACGTCTTGTAAGAGATGCCCCCAGAGTGAGTAGGTGGGAATTTGACAAAATAGGGAATGGGCGACGTCTTAAGGAAGAAGGCCCCAGTAAAGAGGTATAAGATTAATTTTTGCATCTTAGTGGGCTGCTCTTGAGGATTTATGCTGATAGTTGAGATTAAAAGGGGTATGCGGTTGTGTCATTGTTGGGGGACTGCCTACGTATTCACTTGTTTGTGAAATCAAACCAGGTCGTAGTTCTGCATGTGTGTGCAATGGGTTGCAAATTGAAGGTGTTAAAATTGAATGTGTGTGGGGGGTTTGGTTGTGCCCTCGTAATAGGACTGCCTACGTATTCACGTGGTGTGAAATCAAACCAGATCGTAGTTCTGAGTGTGTTTTGATAATTGATTTTGAGGTGTATGGTTGTGTCCTTGAAGGACTGCCTAAGTATTCATGTGATGTGAAATCAAACCAGATCGTAGTTCTGAGTGTGTTTTGATAATTGATTTTGAGGTGTATGGTTGTGTCCTTGAAGGACTGCCTACGTATTCACGTGGTGTGAAATCAAACCAGATCGTAGTTCTGAATTTGTGTGCCTAAGCGAGTTTTTAGGACCTTAAAGTGTGAGGGTCACGACGGTAAATTCCGTTTGGTGACTCGAAAAATTGATTTGAGAGAATTCCTCCTTGATTATGAATCGAAGAGGTGCAATTTTTGAAAATGTTCCATATCATGTGAGCGCACTAAAAAGTGGACCCTAAGGGTAGACTAGGCATTTCCCGTTCTCGGTAGCAAAGCATTCGAGGACTCCATATCTGGGTCAGGGCGAAAATGGCTTCGACATTATAGAATGTGGAGTTTGTTAATAATTGGTTTATTTGACAAATAAAAATCTGGAGTTGAGGGCCACGGTGGTAAATGTCATTTGGTGACTCGAAAGTTGATTGGGGAGAATTTCCTCTTGATCATGAATCAAAGAGGCAAGGTTTGTGAATATGTTTCTTGTTACGTGAGCACACTAAAAAGTGGACTCTAAGAGTGAAATGTGCTTGTCCCGTTGCAGGGAGCAATGTTTTTTGAAGACTCCGTATCTGGGTTAGGATGAGAATGGCTTCGACATTATGGAATGTGGAGCCTGGTAATAAAAGGTTTGTTTGATAGATAAAAATCTATAGTTTGTATGTTGTGGTGTTTAGGCGGATAGGTTACGACTTGTAATGTGGTGCGGAATGGGGTCTCAGGCTTGATGTGGCCTGAGCACGAAATGGTTGGTAAATAATGTGGGATCAGGTTTATATGATTGGACTTTAAAGGTTAAGGTGTGATATTACGAGCTTGAGGAGAGTCCTCAGAAGCCTAGATAGATCTCCCTATAACAGTCTCTAGAAGGACTTAGGGGTGAAGCAGTTTTGGTTGAGGTTTTAGTGTTTGGTGTTTTGGACTTGTCGGTCCGGGATTTGGTGTGTTGGACTCATGGGTCCTAGGCTTTGGACTTGTTGGTCCTGGACTTTGTATTTTGGTGTTGGACTTGTTGGTCCGAAGTTGGAAAAGTGACGGTTTTAAATCGGTCGTTTGAAATTGTGGGAAAATAACGAATTTTGAGTTCCGTTATTTCATTTTTTGAAAAGTGACGGTTTTGCATTTCGTCATTTGGAATTTGTGGAAATAGCGAATTTGAATTTCGCTATTTCATTTTTTTATTTTGGCTTTAGCCCAACATTTTGTTAGATGTTTGTTTGTGCTTTTGGGGATTTCAGCCTTTCGAGAAGGGTTTCAATCTGGTTTTGATTTAATTTTGGCTTGGGCCTTGGCTTTCGCTTTTCCTCTGGCTTGGGCTTTTGTTTTAGCTTGGATGTATTGGTCCTTTGCCGTCCTTCGTTCGAGGAAGGTAAAGGTGCAGACGGGGATGTACCCTTTAGTGAGAGGTTGATACTTGGTGATGGGATGTTTTTGTGGGGAATGGGCTTGCCTTTCGTCATTGATCATGAACAAGGAGATGTTCTGGTTTGTTATCTGGGTTTGTCATAGAATCCCTTTGATAAAAGCTCGTTCTAAATTGGGTGCTATTGAAAGGTTTCTATTGCCAGGCATGGAATAGGTAAAGAAAATGGACACTGAGTTTCGGTTCCTTTGCTTGCTCAGTACGGAACGTCACTTGAGCGTACTCACATTGAGTTGTTACATGTTATTTGTTTTAAATTAATTCTCAAATCAATTCTCGTTGTCAACGAGAAATGGTAAAGGAAGAGAGAAGAATAAACGATAGTTGGAAATCGTGCTTTTATTTAGATAAATAAGATGTCAGCACAGACCCGATTAATACATGTGACTCATGGGGACAGCCCCCAGTTTGTCACTCAGGAATAAAAGGACAGACACTAGGATAGATATGAGAAAGCCTAAGACTCGGACTCGGACTTCGACTCGATCTCAGATACAAAATCCTAATCATCACTTTCCTCCTCGAAGATATCCTTCGCGGCATCCAGCGGCTTGAATGTCTGGTCTTGAGCATTAGCCCACTCGAGCACTTCACTCTCGTTGTTTGGGATGATATGAGGACAATAGTCCATGAGACTTTCATCTCCTTGCAGAAAGAGATGTTCATTAGGGTTGTTTTCATCACTTGGTTAGCATAGGGATGAAGCTATCAGTTCATGGTTGTCGATCATATTTTGAATAACATGTTTCAGTTTGAAGCATGTTTCAGTGTTATGACCTTTTCCTTGCTGATATTGGCAATAGGCATTGCCGTCCCAGAAAAGGGTTTTCCTGTATTCAATCGGGTTCGGAGTGGGCCCGATTGGTTGTAGTTTCCCTTCAGTCACAAGCTTTTGAAGAGTTACGGCATTGGTTGTGTTGAGTCTAGTGAATGTTCTTTGAGAACGTTCAACCTTACTGTTTGACTTGAGACATCCAGGAGGATTGTCTTGACTGAGAGGCGCAATTATGATTTTTCCAGCTTCAATCATATCTTGAATGGCATGCTTGAGTTTGAAGCAGGCTTCAGTGTCATCGCCCTTGCCTTGATGGTATTGGCAATAAGTATTACCATCCCAGAATCGGTTTCTCCTGTGTTCTGGTGGGTCCGGAGATGGACCAATGGGTTGCAGTAATCCTTCTGAAGCAAGTACCACCAGATCTGTGAATACCCTTTGCTGTTTTCCCATGACTCCAACATTAGTGTTTTTTGGGATGTTTTTTGGAGTTTTGTTTTTGTTTTTGTCAATCCTGGGCGGAAGCAGGATTTGGTCGTTGTCAAGGGGAAGTTTTTGGGATGTTGATTGATATTTTGAAAGGGATTTTGGTGAGGTGATTTCATGTTCTTTGTCGGTGGGCTCATGGCGGTGGGAATCATTAGGTAACTCCTCATTTTCAACAGCTGGTGGTTGGTGAATAGAGGGTTGGTCTTCTCCTTGATGGTCAGGTTCATTTTTGGTATTACTCAACCTTTTCTCCAAATTAGCTACACGAGTGTTCAAATCATCGATAACCACTTGCAACTTTGAGAATATGTTGTTGATGGAGACGGAGAGCATCATTATAGCACTTTGTATGCCATCCTCGTCAACTGCATGAATTTTTTCATCGTCAGGAGAGATGAGATGAGAGCAATCCAGGGAAGATTCCTCGTTGTGTTCAATAGGGTTTTCAGGATGGTTGTTTTTGTTGTTTGTTGAGGGAGGTAATGGTAACTCGCCCTTTTTGATCATATCATAGATGACACCTTTCAGGGGGAGACACGTTTCAGTGTCATGTCCACGACCTTGGTGATATTGAGAAAATAGTTTTCCGTCCCATCTACGTCCACGCTTGTTTGGTAGAGGGTCTGGAGTTGGACCAATTGGTTTGACCTTTTATTTGGAAATTAGCCTTTCCAAGGCTGTGGCATAAGGCATACCCAGATCAGGGAAGGACATATGAGGTCGTCTGGTTTTGGTTGGTGGAGCACCTAAGGAATTGGCTTCAGTGGTTTTGGTAGCTTTCCAACTAGGGTTGGTTTTGTCGTTGGCAAGTAGTTGGCTTTCGAGGAGCTTAACCATTTGCTTAATATCAGAAGAGGGAAAATTCCCAGTTATAATTTTGTCCTCAACTTGGGAGAGACGAGTGCTCAAGTTTTCCACGGTAGCTAGGAGTCGAAGGACCATGTTATTGGTTTCGGCAAATGTCATGGCAGATGTAGATTGATCGGCTTCTTAAGTTTCTTGTTGAAGATTGATGGCACCCAAGGGATTCCTATTTGACATAACGATAGGCGTTATAACTTGTCTTGGCAAGGTATTGCACAAACAAAGGCAAGTGCGACACATATGTATAAAAGGCAGTTATGTCGTGAAGACACGACGGTGTGACTAGGTTGTGAGTTCATTAAAGATCGTGAATGACCTCTTGTGTTTGAACTCTTAGAGCATGACTTTGAACATAGACTTGAGTGTCGACTTTGGCATAGTGATGCCTAGACAGACGACTTCTGACGAGATTTGGAAGTTTGTCGATGGTGTGACGCCGCTGGAAAAGACATGTACACAAACTTGACCTTTGACCCGTAATGTAGGGCAAATGCGGGTTTAAAACCCGACAAGTTCCGACTCTGCTAATGCCATTGGATATGTCTCGACAACTAGACGACACGACCTAGACCAGAAGGTAGGTACTAACTTCGGTAGAGACTCGACGTTATCTAGACGACATGACTTGAAATCGACTGGACTTTAATCGACTCGAGGCTGAATCGAAAAGGTGGACTGAAGTTTTCGAAAATAGAAATTTTCAAAAAGATTCATTTGTCGTTCTATGGACGGCTTCCGAAGAGTATGGATCTTCAAAAGGTCGGCCAGTTGGAAGGGTTGTCTTAGGTTTGTTTTCAAAAGACGGTTTGGGTTGAAATTGCAGCCGCACTAAAAACAAAGTGTTGTTTCCGAAGACGGTTTTTGAAATTCCGAATCACGGATTCGAAAATTGAGAATTGAAGAATTTGGAATCGTCATCGCAATGGCCATGAAAACGGCTAAATTAGTTTTCAAAGAATTTAAAATTGGATTGAAAATTTGAAAACGGTTACATTTGTTTTCAAAGATTTGATTTTGAATTTGAAATTTGAAAATGGATAAATTTGTTTTCAAAAATTTTATTTTGAATTGAAATTTGAAAACGGTTAAATTTGTTTTCAAATGATTTGAAATTGGATTTGAAATTTGAAAACGGTTAAATTTGTTTTCAAAGATTGAGTTTGAATTGAAATTTGAAAACGGTTAAATTTGTTTTCAAATGTTTGAGTTTTGATTTGAAATTTAAAAACGGTTAAATTTATTTTCAAAGATTTGATTTTGAATTGAAATTCGAAAACGGTTTAAATTGGTTTTCAAAGATTTAATTTTGGAAATTATGTGGATTGAATTCGTCATTATGACGGGGTTAGAAAACCGTTTTAACCTTCGAAAGACGGTATGCACATCGAAGAGTGTGAGAATTGAAATCGTCATTACGACGGCTTAGAAAAGTCAAACTTGATTTCGAAAACGAGATATGAAATTTGGAAAGTTTCACAGGTTGAAATCGTCATTACGACGGTTTGAAAAAAAATTTTGTTTGAAAATTGATTTCGAATTTTGAAAATTCGAGGGTAGAATTCGTCATTACGACGGCGTAAAAGGGCGCTTTGAGAATGGAACGGTCAGCGACAAATCGAGGTTTGAAATTGCCATTATGACGACGCAAAAGGGTATTTTGAAATTGTTTGTGGAAACCAAGGTTTTAAATCGTCATTACAACGACATGAAAAGGTGTATTTCAATTTGTTATAAAAACCGGGTTTTGAAATGGCCATTAGAATGGCATAAAAGGGTGTATTCGAAATGGTTATAAAAACCGGGATTGAAATCGTCATTACGACGGCCTAAAAAGGCATGCAACGATCGGCGAAAGACCGAGGTTTGAAACGGCCATTATAACGGCGCAAAAAGGTGTTTTGAAATGGTTTGTGAAAACCGGGTTTGAAAAACGTCATTACGACGGCCTAGAAAGGCGTGCAACGGTCGGCAAAAGACCGGTTGAAACGGCCATTATAACGGCGCAAAAAGGTGTTTTGAAAGTTTGAAATGACACGGAAGGACTTATGATCACATAACACATAAGCACTCGCAGTTTCATTATATTATGCATAATACTAACACGTTTTTTTTTTATGACGAGGGGGTTGAATCCCCCCCGGGCCCATGCATTCCTGCACCACCACATGGACCATGTAAGCCACCCCTTTCGGGGGCTGCAGTGGCCAAATGATCATCGCCCCAGCTGGTAGTCGAACCCGGGACCTCTCAACTCCTGCATTTCTGCAAGTTTCAAGGTTTAACCCGGCTACCACTAGACTAACACCACTTGGTTGCTGACACGGGTTTTGGCTTAAAAGGATGGGTTACACACCAAGCAATCAAACCCCGATTTGCGAGAGGGATACCAATCCAAATAAAATGTGTAAGGAGGGTGCCCTAGCCTCGTGCTCGAAAGTTATTAAAGCTCTTTGACGAAACAGAAATGTGTAACGTCAACAGTATGCTTGACTCAATCGGGATTCGAAACGCGGAGATGAGAAATATCACGCCGACGGGATGAGCCAATTGGTCGATAAAGGTCAGGTTGTGGGCCTGATGGTTCAAGCTTAACCTCGCAAGTGAACGTGTGTAGTTGCACTACTTGAGGGTTGAATCACAAGGAGTATGGGAGATTACCAATTGTTATTATTCTTAAGTTTAGCAAAGTCAAAGAAAAAGGACTGGATCGGTAAATTAACTAGGTGAGCTACACTAAATGACTAGCAAATAAAACTAATTAGGCAACAACTAAATTAAAAAAGGAAGTTAATTGGAATAATGTTTTACTCAAGATAAGAAAAGACTAGGGCACGATTAGGCTACAAACATTTGTGATTATCATGCTAATTCCGTCAATTAGTCATCTTGGGAATACAAGGCGGGGGAAAACTCCTCTAATTCGCATATTGACTCCCTCCAGGGCTCACAATAGGACACTAGACCTACCGAGTCAACTCCCTCCCGGGCTCATGACTCGGACTCTCCTATACAATACTCTAAGACCCTAGGAACGTGCGCCATCCCCAAGGTAGTCGATTAATGCTAGGAGTCACTAAGCATATGATAAATTCTCGGCCTTCCCAACCCTTTTTCCAAAGGTGAAGGTCAAACCGGTTCCCAAAGGCACCCTCTTTAGGCTCTCCCTCCCGGGTTCAACCCAAATAGGCCAAGAATGTAGATGGGTGGTCAACCTAAGACCTAACAAATTCCCATTGGTGGACAAGGGTCATCAATCAACCAAGTTCCCAAATTACAACATTAACAAAACAATTCAGAAGGTAAGCCCCACCGATTTTTCCTTAATGACTAATTTAAACGGAATCAATCATGTTTATCACTCATGTAAGTGCCCAATCGCACCCTAGCAAGGGTACTACTCACTAATCGTGGCTATTTTAGCAAGACTACTAATAAAGGAAGAAACTTTAACCATGAAAATGATGATTAATTGATTTCTACTACTAAGCATGGAATTGGCAACAATAAGATAATAATAAACTAATCAAAACTTAATCAACATGAAATAAGGCAAAAGATGGTAACTTTAACTTCAAGCGAAACAAATATTCAAAAATAGAAGAAATATAAACCAAGGAAAATGGAATCAACAACTAAGAACAAGAGAAAATAAGAAGTAATAAAGGAAATATACCAACATTTATAAGGCAAGAAAGATGATTAGATTGAATAATTGAAAAAGATGAAGAACAATGTTCCAACTTCTTCCCCAAATATTTCTCTACCAACTCACTTTTTGATCTAAAATCTAGTATGTAATGATTGTGTTTTCTGAAAATAGGGTTGAGTATTTATACAAAAGGGTCCATTAACGAAATTACAAAGGTCGAAAATCAAAGAAAAGCCCAAATGACCTCTATCCGGCATTGGGAACGTCGGCCGCCTCCTTGGAACGCCGGATAGAGGTCTGAACACCGGATGGAACTTCTGAACGCCCACGAGGCCAAATTTGAGCGTCGGATAAGGCTAGGAACACCGGCCTGAGGTTTGAACGCCCATGGAAGTTTGGAGAATTTCAAGACGGTTCTCGATTTTCGCTTCGCTCCTTGCAAAAAGTTCCCGTCTCCATATCACCTCTCACTTTCTCCTAGAAAAGTGTGAAATAATATTATAATCACGCAAGGCCGTATACAAAATGGATAAATGCAAAATCGACTATGGACTAGGCTAAATTAGCTAAAGAGTGTAACAAAATGAAGACAAAGTGAAGGGTTTAAGGCCAAAAAGGTAGGGTGATAACATAGTCATCAAATATCCCCACACTAAACCCTTACTCGTCCTCGAGTAAGTCCAAGGTCTAAATGCATGGCAATACTGCGGTTAAGTATCAAAAGTGTGTGCACAATATAGGCACCACTAAATTATTCTACTACATAATCCGATTGAGTATTAGAGCATTCTACGCCCTTTCAACTCACGTAGTTGTGCTTATGAGGTAAAGCACGACTCGTAAGGCAAGTAAGGTCTTGCAAGAAAAATGCAATGCATACAACATGTACGCACATAAGCAAGTGATATAATGCATTTAACAAAAGTGGTCCACTTTCCTCATCTAAGTGGCCGAGTTTTTATCTCAAAAACATGGTCTTGGTCGGGAAATACCGTCTCAGAGTTTCAATGGAGGTGCCAACCCCCTAAGCGTGGCCCAAGCAACCCTAATGTGTCCAATAAAGCTCAAGAAATGGATTCTAGAGCGGGAAAGAGGAAAGAGGGACTAGACCTCCGAGAATTACAAAACCAACACAAGATTCAACCAAGAGACCCATGACTAAGGGGACCTAGACTACCGACTTCCTTACGGTTTTAACTGGTCGCTCATTTTTGAAGGACGGGTGATTTATGTTCCAAAAGGTAACCAAAATTACTCAACTACTCGACTTGTGAGACATGCCCGCAATCTAACGTGGAATCACCTCCTACATGACCACACATGAGATGCAAAAAGGAAAATGTGAATAAATAGAAATAAGGGTTGTAACGGGGCTAGGTGATGGGTCGAAACAGGGTTGGTGCAAGCACCATTTTGGAAAAATGTGGAGGTACACATCAAGAAGTTGCCAAAATTCCATTTCTTCCACTTATTACAACAAATGAGTAACTTCGACACCCTAACATGAACTCGGTTTCCCAAATTATGCAAAAATTGTGTAAACCCGACTCACTTTGGAAAAACTTGAAAATCATCACCTTATTGTAACAATTGAGTAACGTCTACACCCTAACATGAACTCGGTTTGCCGAATTCAAGCAAAAATTGTGTAAACCCGACTCACATTGGAAAAATCATCATAAGCCCCCCTTATTTTGCAACGCCTTTTTCTACTCCTTTGATGATGCATAAGGAGTGTTGCTCGGCTTTTTCTATCAAACATGATTCAAATACATAATAAGTAAATCTCTTTTCTTTTTCATATTTTTTTCTTCTTTTCTATTTTTCTTTTCTCCTTTTTTAGAACCTCTTTATTCAATTTCTTGCCAAAAATAAGTACAAATGTTCCAACACAAGTGAAGTGAGCTCAAGTTCACCAAATTAGGACTCAATACCCCCAACTCATGCAACCACAACCATGACAACTTCTTGATCGGGGAAGGATGTTTTTGGAATGTAGTTGATATAGTAGGTTCCAAATGGGAAATCAAGGCTCAAGGGGGTTAAACAAAAGGTTGTCCTAATGTAGTGGGTAGAAACAAAGCTTAGTTTGGCAATGTGAGGTTAAAACAAGTATATGCAACGAATTGATTCAAACTATGCACACAAATGAACATCTCATGGTCTAAAAGGAGAGGATGCCACGCTTATGAGTCATGATGTGACATGCCACGCAAGGAGCCTACTCACAACCTAAGGGAGACCGGGTATGGATGTACCGTTCCCAAGAAGGCTCTAAATCTTACATGTAAGTAGCTACGTCGAAATCTAGGTCTAGACTACGGTCTATGGTCTCACAAGCTGGTTAATACTTTCCGGTTTAGCCTCATTTTCCGGGTATTTGTAATCAAATACCCTAACAAGGAGGTAAAAAATGTGCAAGCCACTAAGAGGGGAAATACACAACCTAGACAGTTTCATCATAGAGGGTATCATGCTCCCTTCCTTGACCACATTTCTTAGAAATATGTACATACAAGATGCAAAACAGAATTTAAAGCACAAAAAAATATTTACAAGATACGAAATGCATAAACTAACAACAAGAATAAGCATGCAACAAATTTTTCTAACCTAGCAGCACGTAAGCACATAAACCAAGTTCCAAAATGGAACATCCTCATCAACAAAGCCCATCCTCCTCCATATATACGACAACTTGTAAAAGAAAAGGAATGGGGGAAGGAGAAAGGGATAAGAAAGATCAAACCAAGCGGTCTTCTAGTCTCCTAATGCCTCCAATGTCCCATATGTGCCTGTGCCACATGTTAGAAAACATATATATACAATGCAATATTTTTGGATTTTTTTTGAATTTTTAGTCATTTTTGAAATTTTTCATTAATATTTACAAGTAAATATATACAAATATTAACAATATGCACAAAGTGGATATTTCCCTCCCCACACTTAATATTTACATTGTCCTCAATGGAACAAAGTATAGGGAGTGAATAGAAAAAATAAATAACATATTTTTGGATTTTTAAATTTGTTTTTGAAATGAAATAACATATTTTTGTTGTTTTTGAATTTTCGAAAAAGTAAAGGACTTGTTTATGTGTTTTTTTTGGGCCTACTCCCCACACTTATTATTTACAACATCCAATGACGGATGAAGTGTGGTTAAGAGGCATTTTTTATTCAAAATAAAAAGACGTATTTTTGGGTTTTTCAATTTTTTTTATATATATGAATGCAACTACATGTGATAATATATTACAAAATTTAAATTCTAATGTAACCTACATGAATTCAAACTAAATGAGGATTAAAGCTAATATATTACAAGTAATCTAGATGCAAAAACTAATATGCTACATGGATATATGTTTGGGAGAGCTAATTTAAATTGACTCCTATTTGGATTTGAGGGAGTTTGGATATTGAAAGTGGGAGCCAGGGATCATGTCCAATTCATGAGTGTCTCAAAGAAGACAAATAATCATCTAAAATGCACGAGAATAAAGTCAAAGTAACCCACTTACTTGAGCCCAAGAGTGTCAGCAAGACAAACGGCAAAAGCAGCAAAGACTTAGTCTAAACTAGAACAAAACAACTAATATCAAACCATTGCTCCCCGGCAATGGCGCCAAAAACATGATGGTTCATGCTTAACCTCGCAAGTGAACGTGTGTAGTTGCACTACTTGAGGGTCGAATCACAAGGAGTATGGGAGATTACCAATT